>NC_056747.1:850022788-850146117 GCF_019279795.1 Protopterus annectens
GCTGCGGTAGCATTGTCGCCTCACAGGAAGACGTTGTCCTGTTCGATTCTCAGCTAAAGCGCCTTCTGTGTAGAGACATGCATGAATGGGCATATCTTCGTTGAAGGTTGTGCGTCAGGCCTGGCAAGTCACTACGTAAAAAATCTACTGCCAATCATTAGCGGACCGGAGTTCCGCTGTGGCGACCCCGAAAAAGCCGAAAGATACAACAACAAGTGTGGCTTTTTTAGCATTTGTTAGTTTTTTAATATAGTAGTGTTATTTATTTATTTATTTAATATATCTTTAGATAGTTATAATTTAATCCATTTATTGATTATGTTGCTGGATGTTTGTCGCTATGAGGATATGGGTGGTAAACTGTATTAAATTAAATATTTACATTGCAGCAAATGGAAAAATGTCTGTTTCTTCTTTTTTCTATTTTATTTAACTTTTAAGTAAGATTTAATAAAGATTTTTGTTTAAGTATTTTAGGTGGGCTATGCAGCTTTCTGATGTCAGTGGCTGTACTGTATGTATAGTGTGCACAGTTCTACTTAAGAGTTTAGCGAATAGTCTAATTATGGCAGATATTTGAGAAATAAGGTAATTTTAGGAGTTTTTATGGCATACGAAGAGTATAGAGTTATATATTGATAAAGTAGAATGTACATAAATGTTATTTATCAGCAAAGTGTACCAGGTATATTAATTTTGATTGGCAGTTGGTTCAGAGGTTAAGGCTATGGGATGTAGTTCCTGTGGTATAGGATTTGATTCCATCAGCAGCCTACTTTATGATCTTTAGCACATCACTTAACCAGACAGTGTTTGGGCACAACTGAGGATTTAGGCTAGGCTCCTCAGTGGTCCCTTGGATTTCAAGCCTAATAATTACCTGTGAACACTTACATCAACTACTGTTTCTATGTCTTTTTTCTGGGTTTACTCTTTGTGTAAAAAAAGTTATAGATGGACTGTGTGAGGCTTGCTGTTAGATATATGTAAAGTCTTGTAATCCATACATTAAAGGAAATAATACATATTTAACAGTTGTCCCTCTCATATTACATGTATTCAAGTTGTTTTCATTTTGGGAGATGGGTTTTACTTTTGTTATTTTTGTAAGTTTATAATGCATGTGTTAAAAAGAACATCTGTGAAATATTTACTAATTTTGAGCAGACTACTACATATATGTGTAAAAATAGAATTAATTTTGTAGACAGTTGTATGTTGCACATTGCTGTATTTACCATTTTCCATGTTCAACTTTTTTTTAAAGTATTTTATTTTAATTTGTTAAGAAAATTGAAAATTACTCACAGTTCCTGTCTCCAAGTATAAGTAAAAAATACAACATAAGCAGGTAGAATTTGAAAACAAAATAAACAAATAAATAAATAACTGAATTAACTTTATATTTTTATTACAAAGCAAGCTGTAAGCACTTCCATTTCATAAACAACAAAGATGCTGAGACTTCATCAGACTAATTCATCAGTTAAAATGCCATATTTCAATACACTCAATTAGTCGCATGATTAAGCATATGATTGTTTTAATTCCACTTAGTTCATGCATAAAAAAGTATTTAGAATACAGATTGAAATTAAATACTTCTTAAATAACATATACAATTGATGCTGTGATTTAAGCCAAACTCTTTACAGGAGTATAAAGTTATCTACCATTTGTATTTACAATAGTCTAACCCATCATCCTTGTTTCCACCTATAAAACCATCTGGCACATGAGCCAATACAAAAAACATAAACTTTTGGAAATCACATATTTCTTCTGTTGTTTAAAAATGCATTTATTATATCTCCTTGTTTGATAGCAAACAAATGTTCATATATTCTAAGTTTCCTATCAATCTCACCCACATAGAATATCTTGTAGGTAAAATACATTGCTATATAAAGCATTTTTTTTAGGTTGCAATTAAAATATCTTGTGGTGCATATGTCTTCCGAATATTTAGAAAACAAATATTTATTTATTTTTGTACAAACCTGCATATCTTACTGGAATGACACTTGAAATTGCATTTTTTTCTATTGCCAACCCCTTTCTTGTCATTATTTCTTGCTTCAAAAAGTTTTTTTTTTTTAAATAAAACACTGTTGATAATAAACTTAGGGGGTTGTTTTGGAGATAATTGGTAATTCTCTACCAAATATTTATCACACTTTGCCCTTCTCAATCTTATCCACACAGCAGTAAAGATCATCCATTAGCGAATATTGTTAGTCTTATTGTGTTGCTTTTTTGTGTTGATTTTGCATTATTCAATTATATTGCACCTTCCTCTATTACAGTGGGACGTACCTTTTTTATTTGTTTGATACTCATTTGGTGTACCCATAATATAATGTGAAAAAAATAAAAAATGAACAGGCACAGGAATATAATGTGAAATTCCATCAGATACTGATATACCCAGCCCCAATTCACCATACTAAAATCTCCAAACTTAAGGAAGTCAATTTATTCAGTAAAAAATACTTAGAAAAATAGGAGCTCTGGGTCACCAATTTCAGATTTCCTTACCCATAATTTCATTAAATTGGCCCCATAACTCTCTTGCAATCCCTCTCATAAGACTTATTAACAGAAGTATTAAAGACAACACCATATCTAAAACATGGAAATTACTAATATTGCCCTTTCTCATAAAGGTGGTTCTTAAAACACATCTAACAATTTTAAAATTATAGATATTCCAGACATCCTCTCAAAACCCAGACCTTATTGTACACCAAACTCATTAATAAATCTTAGCATTGTTTTTGAAAAAAAAATGTTTCAGTTATCCTTGCCATATTATCTCTCACTGATTACATAATAAATAATCTTGATAAAGGATAGATTACATATTGACTTTTCCTTACTCTCTCTAAAATTTTTGATATCATTATTCACTCATAATATAAAAGTGGACTAAAATATATTTAGTTCTGACCCACTCAGGTATTTAATCATTTCAAAAGTACCACAGCAGCAGAACATACATAGTGAGACAGGAAAACGACATTTCTGCAACTTTTTTTTTCAAAGAAGCTGTACCCCTAGGATCTAATCTTAGCCCTCTGTTATTTAATATCTACAAGCCCCACATGATTGCACATTCTACCAAACACCGTATTGTATAATAAACAATGACATAATCCTGTTATGTTCACCAAAAATGACAGGGTTGCAGAGCAAATTTTCTAAACCAGTTTCAATGATTAAGAAAAATTGTTCATTAACTAATGCTTACTACTTAATGTTAAATTGTAACTCCACACATTTCTGTAACACCCATTACAACTGAAATCACGCTTCCAATTTAAAAATATCAGTGGTAATGAGATGCATTCACCAAACAATATTGCATACATTAGAAATTTACTTTACAATACTCTATCCTTAGATAGTCAAATAGCCTCCACCATTAAAAAGTTAAAGCCATGTGAAGCAGCCTTTACAGGTTGTGTTATTACCTATCTCTTAAAACAAAAAACAAACTTGTCACAACTCTAACATACTCTAGGCTTTTTCCATGACTGCATTATATTTGTACAGAGTTAACAAATCATATATACATCAGACCTGAACATATTTATTATAACTTATATAAAGCTATGCTAGGATATCCCTCCAAAATATAGCATTTTACATTTCTTGATGATCTCAGATGGTCTACTTTCTTCAGTAAGTAGAAGACTGAATTACTGCCTACTATGTTACATTCACAGTTCCTTTATTCACATATCTCATTGTACTGCCTCCAATTAATTAAGCTGTCTACCCCCAATAACTTTACATTGTCTAATAACAAAATTATATAAATGATCAGAAGCCACAACTTCTTTAGGGCTGCACTGTCCAGAAAACTATTTTAGCTATAGCAAGATCAAACATCCATCAACAATCACAAGCATTTCTGGCATTGCCAGCTTTAAACTTCAACTCAACTAAATGTTATACTACTGCTATTAAATGTACATATACATAATTTACAGTAGCATATAAGTTATCTCAAGTAAATTCTAGCTTGATAAAATCCATGTACTTTTATGTGCAGCTGTACTTCTGATTATAAATTCTTGAAGATATGATGGGGATGATCTGTTTTAAAAAAAACTTTTCAAAAAAATAATTTTCAACAAACAATTAAGACAGCAATCAAAACCATCAACATAAAACTATTTACAATGGCAAAAAATGAAAAAGATAACAAGAAACAGATTTGATTCCTAGTTTTAGAGAATATATTTAATTTTGTCTACAGATGATATCATCAGCTATTTTTGTAATTTTCAATAGCTGTTTCAGCTTTGCCCAAACTTTACTGTTTTTTTTTCTTTCATTTATTCTTAAAAAGTTAATATCAATTTCTTGATGGTATACCACATAGACTAAGTTAGTCAATTGGGGATTTTTTTTACAGTTTAATGTAATTATTTTTTGATATTGCTAGAAAGGATCAAAATAAGGAGTATTCTTTTGAATTTACACAAGAAGGAATAGGAGCATTGGTTAAAGACACTGACTCTGAAATAATACATCTGTCAGATCATGCAAACAAAAAAAGAAGAAAACATGAACATATTTCCAGTATTCTCTATTTTTGTCACATCTGTAAAATAAATAACACCAAACAGCTTGTAATTATTTTTACATCTTCAAAAAATCTTCATTTAATTTAGAAATTTTACTCAACTTACAAGGTATATTAAATGCTCTAGTTAAATATTTCCATGTAATACACTTCCAGTAAGTGCTAGAAGAGGTAGATCCTACTGATTGTAATATTAAATTATGTTCTTCATTATTTGCATCATACAAATTATGTTTTCATAAATAGTCCTAAAATTACAATTTAAGCAATTTTTTACTACATTATTAATCTTAGACAGAAGTGGTTTAATTTCTCTATTATCACCCACAATTAAAGATACATTTTCAATCAACTTATAATTTTCTGTTACTATTTCGCTTTCCAAACCTCCCATATTCTCAAGTTAATTTATAAAATTTTTTAATGTTGATTCACATATTGAGTTAATATTATATTTATTTATAATTTCATCAACCTTTAACAATCTTTAACAATCAAAAAACAATTAAAGCAGTAAAGGCAATTCTTATTTTTCAACCATAACATGAACATCTCTGGTATAAGCAATTGAAAAGCTATTATCTAACCATTTATTAACAAACATTTTTACTAAAGAGAATGATTAATTTAAGTAAAGTAACAGCATGTAACACCATGCCAAACAGTGATGAAATCCCACTAACAACAAACCAGTTTCACAATTTGTCATATTCAGTGTGTATATAGATGTGTAATAATATCTATCTCTCAAAACATCTAAATCAAAATATCTGAACCCTTGCTTAATATTGAATATAAAAAAACTATTTTATGTAGGGTCAAGCCCCTTGACCACCAGCAACGTATATATAACAACTCTGGGATCACACAAATGTATTTTTTACTGTTTTTGCCTTATCTTTTCAAAAAAAAACAAAACAAAAACAAAAAAAATCCTTGTTTCCTGCCTTTCTAAGCTAGTATAGTCCAGTTTTCAGGCTAGTGCTGAATTCAGGGCTGTGTTACAAGTTTCTGAGTTGCCCATATCTTACTTGGATAGAAGAAAGTTTCTCTGTTCACCTGTGAGAGAGGGGAGCTTTGAGCAGCCTATCCATCCCTGGAGGAGTGGTTCCAGCCCAAAAGTTAATAGTTTATTGACCATTTTGGGCTAATTTCTATCTCTTTCATTTCCCTGATATAAAAACCACGTTTGCTCGGTTTTGTGCACCAGGCAGTGCCGGTTAGCTAGGGTTAAATTATTCCCGGCTCCACTAAGTCTCCTCTTCAGTTTTTCCCTTGAAACTAGTCTAACTCTCAACCTAAGCACTCAAAAAGCATCCTATAGCCCAGAACTTGCTCAGACCTAATAGCAAACACTAATATACCCTGACACTTGATTGCCCAGGAGGGGAATGCTCTTTATTCACCCCTCACCAACCAAGTGACTAAGCAGCTCACCCTACTATTCAGGCATGACCAAAGGGCAATTTCAGGTATATTCTTCAGTCCAGCTGGTGAATCTGGGTATCCTGAGGCAATGTTACAACTGCCTCATGTACACAGACAACCCTATTCTCCTACCACAAAACAATAACATATGTGAGAGATGCAATTGTACAGCCAAACTGGAGGCTAAGCTGTTGCCACCCAAGACTAGAACAGACAGTCAAGAGCAGAAGGTTAACACTTGCACCACACCTCCAGCCGCACATAGACCTACTAAATCAGCACTGGCAAAAAATACACATAAATACACAAAATCATACTCGGAGGCTCTAAATAAAAAACTGCAAAAGCATCAGAGACCTCCAAAGCAGACACCCAAACAACCTGCACCTCCCGTAACAAACCAGACAACACATAAAACACAAAATCATTGCGCTGCACAATCACAGCTTTTAAGGCGAAATAACATACCTAACACACTAGTAATAGGTTACTCTATAATCAGGTACATTGACGTCCCACTCACTAGGCTGGACAAGCAGAAAGTTACTGTTAGCTGCCTGTCGGGAGCCAGAATCTGCCACATAACACAAGCACTCAGGTCACTCCAGAACAAGTACAAATATGACTCTGTCATTGTTCATGTTGGTGTGAATGACCTGAGACATACCTCCCTGGACTACATGAAAAGAGAAATGGAAGACCTCTCTGATCATATAGCCCAGGCTGGTATGACACTGACCCTGAGTAGCATCCTGCCCTCGCCAAGAATGATACCTCAGTATAAAGAAAAAATGATCAATTTCAACAATTTAAAAGAAAGTTCAGTTACAGAGTTGCTGTTCTGAACTGTTTGTAAGCTTCTTGGAGGCCAGTGCTTGTTTGGGCTAAAGGGAAGTCTCTGTGTTCACCAGTGGCAGTGGTTAACACTGAGCAGCCTGCCTGTCCCTGTAGGAGTGGTTACTGCCTAGATACTGTAGTTTTATTGGCCATTTTGGGTCAATTCCAAACTCCTTGATCTCTCTCTCTTAAAACCCTGCAACCACGTGGTTTTGGTGTCTTTCCAGTCTTGATAGTTGTTGCTGAAGCACCTACCAAGAGGAAAAAATACTGAGAGAAGAAAGGAGCCACTTTTGTGATTTATTTCTTAGAAAAACTGCATTGCCACCTACTTTTCGGCATTTTCTTAATTACAAAAGTTGATATCTGTGTTAGAAACAGTATTTAGAACATACCTAGAGCCTGTTTATTGCATTTTTTGTGTTGCACTTAATTTAAAATAGTTTTTTCTTAAATTGCATTTTTCTTGCCTCTGACCTAGCACACACGTGTTGGGGTCATTTATTGCACTGTTCTGACTAGTTTGCTACTTGTGTTTCTCTGCTATCCCTAAACAAAAACAAAAAAAACAAAAAAATCTTGCTATTTTCCCACTTTCTATAATTTAAAAGAAAGTTCAGTTACTGAGTTGCTGTTCTGAACTGTTGTAAGTTTCTTGGAGGCCAGTGCTTGCTTGGGCTAAAGGGAAGTCTCTGTGTTCACCAGTGGCAGTGGTTAACACTGAGCAGCCTGCCTGTGTCTGTAGGAGTGGTTACTGCCTAGAAACTGTAGTTTTATTGGCCATTTTGGGTCAATTCCAAACTCCTTGATCTCTCTCTCTTAAAACCCTGCAACTCGCTTTTTGCGCGGTCTTGCGCACAGAGCAGCGTTGGGCAATGCCGCTTAAACAGGTTTAACTATTCCTGGCTCCACAAAGCCTGCGCTTCACTTTTTCCCTTAGAACTGCTCTAAATCTCAAAATAAGCACTCTATTTTCATTCTTAAGCCCTGCACTTGCTCGTATAAGTAATCTCATAGGTAAACACTAAGAAACTTAAGCACTACATCCTCTTATACTCCTTTTAAGTACTTGCTCCCTATTGGTTCTTACTGATCAGTCAATAAGTAGTTCCCTATATTATTCAGGCATGTCCAAGGGTCAGTTTTGGGTTTACTCTCCAGTCCAGCTGGTGAATATGGGAATCTTGAGGCAATGTTACAACTGCCTTATGTATACAGACCACCCTCTCCTCCTCCCAACAAACTCAAATATATGTGAGAGATGCAACTATATAGCCAAACTGGAGGCTAAGCTCTCTCAACCCAGTACTGGCACAGCCTGTCAGGAGGAGAAGGTAACCACACACACCACAAATCCAGTCTCACATAGACCTATCGCATCAGCAAACCAAACACATAAACACACAAAAACATACTTGGAGGCTCTAAATAAAAATCTGCCTAAGCAGCAGAGACCTCCAAAGCAGACATCCAAGCAACCCCTACCACAAAAAGTACCCACGTAGCACATAGCTCACAAAGTCAGTGTGCCACACAGTCACAGCCCTTAAGGCTAAACAACACACCTAATACACTTGTAATAGGTGACTCTATTGTCAGACACACTGACGTCCCACTCACCAGGCTGAACAAGGAGAAGGTCACTGTAAGCTGCCTGTCGGGTGCCAGGATCCGCCACATAACACAAGCACTCAGGTCACTCCAAAGCAAGTACAAATATGACTCCATCATTGTCCATGCTGGTGTGAATGACCTGAGACATACCTCCCTGGACTACATGAAAAGAGACATAGAGGAGCTCTCTGATCATGTAGCCCAGGCTGTATGACCCTGACCTTAAGTAGCATCTTACCCTCACCAAGAATGATGCCACAGTATAAAGACAAAATGATCAATTTTAACAATTGGCTAAAGTATTGGTGTCATTCAAATGGGATCCAGTGTCTGTCAGCCTGGGATGACATGCTCGACAAGCCATGTTGCTTCGCTAGGGACGGTTTGCACCTGTCACCCTTGGGTTTTTGAATACTGGCAAAGGCTCTTGCCTCCCCCATAGCACCTTTTTTAGGCAAGGCTCAAAAGACAAACCCACCTCCATAGACAACACAATGAAAAAAAAAACTAAGGGTAATGCTGCTCAATACCAGAAGTCTAAACCTCAAGATGCACACACTCGAGACTCTCCTCAGTATGGAGAATATTGATATCTGTGCAGTAACAGAAACCTGGTTCAAGGCTCCCGAGAGCACCCCAGCACTAACAGGTTATGCTTCATACCATGCTTTTCAGCCCCAAAACTCGGACCGAACCACAAAAGGAGGGGAGTATCCATATTTATCAAAGATACCCACACCTCCAGGTTAGTGGCACTGCAGAAAGCATCAGAGACCATCCATGTGCAACTAACAGTGGGCTAAACTGCCTTTCAGTTTGTCACCTACTACAGACCACCCTCCCAAACACAGGAACCTCATTCGACTTTCCTGAGAACACTGGAGAATATGAAGGTCTCTCCAAACACCATTATATTGGGTGACTTCAACTTCCCAAACATCGATTGGGAAAACTACTCAAGCCCAAACACCCTCGCCCAATGGTTCCTAGAATTTATAAACTCAAATGCTATGGAACAACTGGTCACCACTCCCACAAGAGGGGAAAACATACTGGATCTAGTCATCACCAACATGGGGTCTCTATGTTCCACACCAGAGGTATACCCCTCATTGGTAAGATCAGACCATAAACTAATCTCACTGGACATCCATATTCCATCCCCATCCCCAGCCAAGGAAACCACGGTGAAAAACTTCTCAAAAGCAAACTTCACACTTCTCAAAACTGAGGTGGAATCCTTCAAAGCCCCCGAGCCAGTGGAAAATACGGCCCAAAATGCAGAATCCTTTACAAAAGCATTCTATGGACACCTACAGGAATGCATGGAGCATGCTATCCCAAATAAAACAAAGACTCACTCCTCCAAAGGCAGGAGACCTGTCTGGTGGACCCCGGCCATAAATAAGCTATACAACAGAAGGAGAAAGCTACTACAAGATAGAGCAAAATCCCAAAAAAGGAAGTACTAGCAAGAAACTACGATCCCTCATAAAATCATCTAAGGCCAGCTTCGAAAAAAAAAATTCCACAAGACACTAAACATAATCACAAGGCCTTCTTTAGTTATGTCAGGAACCTGGGAGGCAACTCCCAGATATGCTCTGAGTTAGTACAAAATGACAAAAAATACACTGAACCCACAGACATTGCCAACATCCTGGCAGAAAGATTCAGTGCAAACTTCTCCCCCCCTTCCCCTAGGAGTGGCCTTAGGTCAACTGGTGCCCTAGGCAAAAGGGCTCCACAGCACCCCCTACCACACCATCTGCTGCCCCCATCCTGGTCTACCTACACCAAATAAATACTGGAAAAGTGCCCCTGCTACAGCAGCGCCCTAGGCGGCCACCTAGTTGGCCTATGCCTAAGGCTGGCTATGCCTTTCCCCCCAAAAGAGCAAATGTCTATCCCAACAGAGTGTAGCCTTCCCGAGATCACAGATGCACAGGTGAGAGTTGCCTTCTGCAAAGCAAAAAACACAGCATCAATGGGACCAGACAGTGTCCCGGGCTGCGTCTTACATGAGCTCCAAGAAGAACTAAACCCTCATATAAAGTCACTGTTCAATCTCAGCCTTACTACAGGATATGTACCCAAGGAATGGCGTACAGCAACAGTGGTCCCACTCCACAAAGGTGGTGCCACAACAGACCCCGGAAACTATCACCCTATAAGCCTGACTAGCCTGGTCTGCAAAGCTATGGAGCGTATCATCATGGAAATCATAAACAAAGACATTGGGAACCTCCAGACAATGGATCCTACCCAATTTGGCTTTGTTAAGGGCAGATCTTGCCTCTTGAACTTGGTCAACTTCTTTGAAATAGTTACCAAAGCCATAGATGAAGGGAAGGTAGTCCACACAGCCTACCTGGACCTCGCAAAAGCCTTCGACACAATATCCCACTCGGGCATCATAAATAAGCTCACCAGTTTAAATATCAACCCCTATGTCACAAGATGGATTGCAAACTGGCTCAGGAATAGAACCCACATGGTCAGAATAGCAGGTGCTATGTCAGACTCTAAACCAGTTACAAGTGGCATCCCACAAGGCTCAGTCCTGGGACCTCTCTTGTTCGGTATATATTTCTCCGAGGTACAGGCTAACACAGGTGGACTATGGCTGACCAAGTTTGCAGATGACTGCAAACTGGGTGCCATAATCGACTCTCCGGCTGACACAAGCATCCTTCAAAAGGGTCTCACAGAGACGGATAACTGGTGCCAGAGCCATGGCCTAAAGCTAAATGACAAAAAGTGCATAGTTATCCCCTTTGGGGAAAACAAAGTGCCCACAAATTACCACATAGGTAGTAATACATTAAGTACGGAAGTAGTAATTAGGGACTTGGGGACTCAAGTAGATAGCAATCTCTCCTTTGACAATCACATTGCCAAAGTGGTTAGAAAGACCTTCTATATAGCCCACCTTATCATAAAAGGGTTCACATCTAGATCAAGAGAGGTCATTGTGCCCCTCTACTCATCACTTATCAGGCCCATAATTGAATATAATGTCCCATTTGGGATGTACCTTACCCGACACCTGCAGCAACTGGAAAGACCCCAAAAGTACCTCACCAAGAGGATCAAGGGGCTCAAACAGATGCCCTATGCAGTTCGGCTAAAGAAACTCCAGCTCTACTCAGTTGCGTACCGCCTACTCAGAGGCGATCTGTGTCTGATGTATAAAGCCATGTCCAATCCAGACTTAATGGACATGCTTCACCTCAGGAAATCCAAATCCCTTAGAGCTACACAGTCCAGGGACTTGAACCTTAGCACAGAAATAAATAGGACATGCTGGAGGGACAGATTCATATCCCAGAGGTTCCCCTCACTCTGGGTCAAAATCCCAATCCATGTTAGGCAGAGCCCCTCACTGACCCTCTTCAAGAGAAATCTTGACGAATGGATGAGAGATCGTAAGTTTACCCCTGGGATCTCTTCTGTGTCCCTGCTTGATAGAGGTACAGTAAACTAACCTTAAAAGGGCTACCTTCTGTGACCTACTATACAGAGGCACAGTCAACTATTCTAAAAGGGTGGTGAAAGCCAAACACACTCTGGCTAGGCTTATAAATGCCCTAGGGCAGATAGCCTAGTATCAACCTATGAACCTATGAATTGGCTAAGCTTCTGGTGTCATTCAAAGGGGGATCCAGTGTCTGTCAGCCTGGGATGACATGCTCAACAAGCCGCGTTGCTTCACAAGAGACAGCTTGCACCTGTCACCCCTAGGCTTTCGAATACTGTCAAGGCTCTTGCTGCCTCCATAGTGCCTTTTTTAGGCAAGTCTCAAAAGTCAAACCCACCTCCGTAAACAGCACAATTAACAATGCACGTGCTCGAAGCACTCCTCAGTATGGAGAACATCAACATCTGTGCAGTAACTGAAACCTGGTGCAAGGCTCCAGAGAGCACCCCAGCACTACCAGGCTACAACTCGTACCACACGTTTTGGCTACAGAACATGGACCGAAACACAAAAGGAGGGGGTGTATCCATATTCATCAAGAATACCTACACCTCCAGGTTAGTGGCACAGCATGATACCTCTGAGATCATCCATGTGCAACTAACATCGGGCAAATCTGCAATGCAAATTATGGCCTGCTACAGATCACCCTCCATAACCCAGAATCCCTACTCCATGTTTCTGGAGACACTGGAAAACATGAAGGTCGTACTGAACACCCTGATATTGGGCAATTTCAATTACCCTACCATTAACTGGGAAAACTACTCAACTACAAACTCCCAGGCTCAGCGCTTCCTGGAACTCATCAGCTCAAATGCCCTGGATCAGCTGGTAAACTCCTCTACCAGAGGTGAAAACATATTTGACCTGGTAATCACAAATATGGGCGACAGGTGTTCTACACCAGAGGTCAACCCATCACTGGTTAGATCAGACCATAAACTAATAACTCTGGATGTCCACACCCCACCACCACCCACAACTAAGAAAACCACAGTAAAAAACTTTTCTAAAGCAAATTTACCTTACTTAAGACAGAGGCGGTAAGATTCACAGCCCCCATGCTAAAGGATAACACTGCCCAAGATGCAGAAACCTTTACAAATGCACTCTATGAGCACCTACAAGGATGCATGGATTGTGCCATCCCTAGCAAAACCAAGACTCACTCCTCTAAGAAAAGGAAACCAGTCTAGTGGACCCCTGCCATAAACAGGCTGTACAATAGAAGGAGGAAACTAGTTCAGAAAAAAAAAAGCAAATCCCAAGAAGGAAAGACATCCCTGATCAGTATCAGTAAGAAACTAAGGTCCCTCATAAAATCATCCAAGGCTAACTTTGAAAGAAAAATAGCCAAGGATTCAAAAGATAACCATAGCCTTCTTTAGCTATGTTAAGAATCTAAGAGGCAACTCACAGATATGCACAGAATAGTGCAAAATATCACAAAATATACTGAACCTACTGATATTGCCAACATTCTGGCAGATAGATTCAGTGCAAACTTCACCCCCCTCTCATCCCCAAAAGAGCCCACAACAATACCAGAAAAGTGTAATGTCCCGGAAATCACAGATGCACAGGTGAAAATAGCCCTTTCAAAAGCCAAAAACACAGCGTCAATGGGGCCATATGGTGTCCCAGGCTGCGTCTTGCACGAACGACAGAACGAACTAACCCCCCACCTAAACACGCTGTTCAACCTCAGCCTCTTCACAGGCTACATGCTCATAGAATGGTGCACAGCAATGGTTATTCCACTCCACAAAGGAGGGGCCACAACTGACCCTGGTACCTATCGCCCCATAAGCCTGACTAGCCTGGTCTGCAAAGCTATGGAACGCATCATCATGGAACTCATTAGCAAAGACATTGGGAACCTCCAAATACTTGACCCGACCCAGTTCAGCTTTTTTAAGGGCAGATCATGCCTACTAAACCTGGTTGACTTCTTTAAGACAGTCACCAAGGCCATAGATGAGGGAAAGGTTGTTCACATAGCCTACCTTCACCTCGTCAAGGCTTTCGACACCATTCCCCATTCAGGTATTATAGAAAAACTCACCAGCTTGAACATAAACCCCTACATCATGAGATGGGTTGCCAACTGGTTACAGACAGAACTCACACGGTAAGAATAGCGGGCTCCAGGTCCGACTCTAAATCAGCCACAAGTGGTGTCCTGCAAGGCTTGGTCCTGGGACCCCTACTGTTCGGCATATACTTCTCAGAAGTACAGGCAAACACAGGAGGACTATGGCTAACCAAGTTCGCTGATGACTGCAAACTGGGAGCCATAACTGACTCTCCAGCTGACACGGACATCCTCCAAAAAGGCCTTACTGAGATGGACACCTGGTGTCAAAGTCATGGCCTCAAGCTAAATGCCAAAAAATGCATAGTCTTCCCGTTTGGGAAAAACAAAACACCCATGAATTACCACATAGGTGGCAGCCCCCTTAATACAGAAGAGGTAATAAGAGATCTGGGGACCCAGGTAGATAGTAATCTCTCCTTTGACAATCATATTGCCAAAGTAGTTAGGAAATCTTTCTATGTGGCCCATCTAATTACTAAAGGGTTCTCATCTAGAAATAAAGAGATTATAGTGCCCCTCTACTCGTCACTCATCAGACCCATCATAGAATACAATGCCCCATTTGGGATGTACCTCACAAGACACTTCCAACAGCTGGAGAGACCACAAACGTACCTCACCAAAAGGATTACTGGCCTCAAACATATGTCTTATGCAGCCCGACTGAAAAAACTCTGGCTGTAATCAGTGGCATATCGCATACTCAGAGGTGATCTCTGCCTGACTTATAAATCCTTGTCCAACTCAGAATTGATGGACATGCTCCACCTAAAAAAATTCAAGTCACTGCGAACCATGCGCTCTAGTGACCTAAACCTCGCCACAACAATAAATAGAACATGCTGAAGGGATAGATTCCTGTCACAGTGACTCTCCATGCTTTGGAACAAAATTCCAAACTACATTAGGCAGAGCCCCTCACTAACACTCTTCAAGAGAAACCTTGACGAGTGGATGGGTAACAGAAAATACACCCATAGGATCACTTCATTGGCTCTGCTTGACAGAGGATCAGTTAATTAATCAATGGGGCGGTGAAAGCCGACACCTACCTATGAACTTATGAACAACAGTGAGGAGATGGCAAATTCCAAGTTTTCAATATGCTGAGTTTTGGATATTTTGTACCAGAAATAGCTTTTAGATATTTTGACGTTAAATCAAATGAATGGAATCCATATCTATCTATCTATCAATCTATCTATCTATCTATCTATCTATCTATGTATCTCTATAGATGTATAATCTATGAGTTACTGAGAGCTGGTCAAATGTTCTAATTGTTGAATGGAAATAAGCATATAACTGATCAAAACCCAGCTAATTCAATACACCAGATTTTTTTCTGTGCAAGATTGCAATATAGTTGGGATCAAGGAATTCCCCCTTTCCCCACTGTACTGCAATCTAAGAGTTGGCATATATATAATTAGCAGGAGGTCTGAAGGGTGCATCCACCCATGTGTGGTAGGCAGGGGGCTTGACCCTGCAAAAAACAGTGTTTTTCTTTTTTGCTTGATTTTCAATAGACAGCTGATTGACCAGTTGTGTCTAATCAGTTACCTTTCAATATGGTGAATTTTTGATATATGTAAATACATCCGTATGTGTATGTCTCTCTTTCTCTCTCTCTCTCTGTATGTATACACACACACACACACACACACACACACACACACACACACACACACACACACACACACACACACACACACACACACACACACACACACACACACACACACACACACGCATGTATATAAGCATCTCAGCAAACATCAGTCATTCATAAGAATGAATGAAGAAAGAATGATCATTTTAGACCGAATCTAAACTCATCGAGCACAACAAAAGATACAACTATTAATTTATTTATTTACTTATTTTGCAGAGGGAAGCTCTGTGTCTTTTGATGCCTAACAGAGCATAATCACAGTGCTCCATGCACTTCAAATAATAAAATAAATATAAAAAATAAAATGAATCCTAATTTATTGGTAGGCAGTTACACATTTTGGACTGAGGTGCCTGCATGCAAGTTCCTTTTGTGTCTATTAATAGTCACATTGAGGCTGTTAAAACTGCATTGTAACATTGCAAATGATTTCTGCTGCCATCTAGATAAAGATACAGGTTGTCTAAGTGTTTTGCATATAGAACCATTTTTTATAGGTTCATAGGTACTTACTAGACTATTGATTTGTGAGGATCTGAAGAAGTCTTGCCTTACATTACATTTAGCCCTTATATTTTGTATACAAATAATCTGGAGATGGATCGATCAAGGATATGTTGGGAAATTTGCATTTTTCCCTTTTCTTGAGGGACAGGGGTTCTAAACCAGGGCTGAATTTGTGTTTACCTATCCATTTGTCCAAATTACATTTGAATAGAATAAAAGAAGTACTTTGCTTTATGTGCAATGCAAGAGAGTTCTATAAAAGTGGTATCTTATTTGATACAAACCTGGCCCTCTATTTATTTAATCAAAATAACTACTGGGCGTGCCTTCATTGAAGGTTGGGTGCCGGGCTGGCACCTCGGCACCATAAAAATTGACTGCCAATCTTTAGTGGACCAGAGTTCCCTAACCGGGAAAAGCCAAAAGAAAAACAACTACTAAGTGGGCTAAAAGTTCACCAAGAATTCCAAATCCAGCCCAACAAAAAGGTGAAGCAATAAAGCTCTGAGAGGACAAACTTGGATCAAAAGTTTAATACATAGACACCATTAACGCTCACAAAAATATGTTTTCGTTTGACATACACCATCAGATGCAGGCTTGAATTAAACTCCTTCTATATATACTATTTCTCTTACATATCAACCAATGAAAAGTGAACCAATTAATGAATTAATTGTTACAACCTAAGCTGAAAAACATATGTATACCTGGCATTTAGGAACCAAAACTGGTTATAGATTATTCATTTTACTGAATAAAAACATAAAACATCCAACAAATAACAACATTTTTATTTACAAAAAGAGATAGAGAACCCTTGAGCAGGTGTTTATAATACCACTGTACTTGTGAATGTGTAATAGGTCTAACATAATAGGATCTGTTGTGGCTCTTTATGCAAGGCAGATGTTACCTCTCAGTAGCCTGTATGATACTGAGAAGAAATACAAGACTTAGAGATGGTCTGCACAATTTTCATGATTTAGTCCCTTGATGTTTTTTTTTGTAAAAATCATTGTGGTCATTACAGTTGTGATAAGTGTTTGAACAAGTAGATACCAAAGGGGAATTATATTAAAATGAGTGGCCTAATGTTTAACGAGAAGTGGAACAACTGTATCCCTGGATCTGGAAACATACATTTAGATGTAAACTGCAATAAAATGGACTTTCTTACAACAGTGGATATATGGTGATCAAAGACCAGTTCAATACCTACATAAGTTCCCAAATCTCTACCTCAGGACATCAATTTTCAGGGGTGTGTTGTCAATGTGATAATTACAAGGGACTCACTAGCCCTACTAGTCTTACTAGAGTTGTGTTTATACTTTGCTCTACATCAAACAAATTACTGTATGAATGATGACATTATTCAATAAGAAAAGACATGAAACAAAAGGTAAAAAAATATATAAACTTTTGGATCATTTATATAAGCCAGAGGTAACATTTTCTGCCACTGCACAATACCATATATATTTCCTGAATCCATCAAACAGCATGTTAACAACCCCTATAATATTCATGCTAACTGATAAATGGATCATCTCTTTGTTTATGCCCATAGCTAGCTTTTCACTAAAAAGTAAAACAGAAGTAGATGTAGATACAGCCACCAGGTGTCAGTCATTCTTATTATCAATTTCTCAGTGTCAGCATTTCACATTTTGTGCGATTTATTATTGGTGCATTGATAGATTAAAACATATTTAAAGTTATTTAAATTCCCCCCATCCTACTTCTCAGACAAACTTGTAAATCCTGCAGCAACATCATAGCTAATGAATATTGTTTATAAAATAATTATACTGTTTAAAATGAATATTGCATAAGAATTGATTGAAAGAAACTAGGTACCTAAGCATATGAATTAGAAGAAGTTTACCTATTTCTTTTGTGGTCAAGCAATTCAGTTGTCTGAACATAACATTACATAAGGCATATAACAGTCTGTTAAACGTTCATACTCTGTTATGACTTACTGTGTAAGTGAGTTTATGAAGCTGAGATTTTAATTAATGCATTGTCAAGGCTTTATTTTTGCTAGTGTTTTACACAAAGGTAGGGCATGACTCATCTAAAATGAAAGATTAAGCTCCTTTGAGTCTGAATTAACTCATGAGTGTGCACAGGAAAACAACAGACTATGACAAGGTTATGGCAGATTAACTATTTAAACATTTTTTATACATCCATTTTCAGACAGGATGAAACAAACATATATACTATATTTAATTTTCAGCACAATGACACATCAGAAATATCAGATATGCATCTTTCCACTTTTCCTGATTTTTACACTTTAATTTTTTCCTTTGCCGACCTGACAGAGTCAAGATACCAGGATTTTGTCTGTTGACTTCACAAATAATTGTGTATGGTGGTACAGTGTGTAGTTTTTCAACATATATTTTTCACTTAGTGTGTGTGTGTGTGTGTGTGTGTGTGTGTGTGTGTGTGTGTGTGTGTGTGTGTGTGTGTGTGTGTGTGTGTGTGTGTGTGTGTGTGTGTGTATGTGTGTGTGTGCATATGGATGGTCATTTTTATGAATGGATTTAGAATATTCATTCAGCTCAAAATTTGGCATTTCTGTCACTGACAACCAAACACTTTAAGAAAGTAGTAGTAGCAAATAGTGTTAAAGTGTTGCACAGGCAATGAAAATATTATTTATGATAAGCAGCACATTTTGTGCATTTATTGTTACTAATATAATACTTTGTTATCAGTAGTGTGTGGTTTGGCATCTTTGCAAGCATGTTTTAAACCATCTCTAAAGCACGAGGCTAGAGCTAAAATTTACGACCGGATCACAAGAGCTGATTATTTCCCAAACACAGACTTCTAAATGATTCTGTACCCTTGTCACATGCATTCTGAAAAGAAGAAGTACACATTTTCTGCAAAGGAAACAGCAACATACTTTTCTAGGAGAACTGGGACAAAGAAAAGTCCTCTACTACCAATGTAAAAATGTAATAGCAATTTGGCTGGGTTGGGGGTAGTAACAGGCTATATTTAATCTCTACGGCTTCAGCTCATCTTCAAGACATGATGATACAAAGAGGCTGCTTACAGTTATATGTACTTCATCTGCAATAAAAAACAAGTGTAATGAAACTGTTCCACACAATGGTTTGAGGCCACCATCTTTAAGAAAACGTTTCAAGTAGAGCAATTTAAGAAAAAATACTAATCTCATTTTTATGTTTACAGGGAACCATAAAATATATGTCACCATGTCTTTGTGCAGTGAGATCAGTTTATGCTGGCAGAATGGATGTTTCATCATTCCTTTAGTGGGCTTGTTTGACATTCATTAAGTGCAGCTACAAAGGGAGGGGGGTTAAACACTGTGGCCTCTTTCTTCTGATTCAGTCATACATCAGTGAACGCTCCAGGGTTAAACACTGAGAATACCGCAGCAGATGGATAGGTAGACGGAGAATGGCAGATACTTCACCCCTCACTACTTAACCCAGGAAAATGAGCCTCAGAGTTGGTGTCATGTTAAAATATGAATGTTCATTCATATAATGTGTTGCTGAATTTTCCCAGTCTTTACGGCTGGCTGCACTTGAGGATATTGCATCCCTTTGCCAAAGACTGCATGTTGATTTTGCCATTTTTATTTCTGATTTATTTCAGTTGACTGCCAACAGCATGTAGATCCCACATGAACTCTGGAAGTGGGTTGAAAAAGTCAAGCATTAGCATTATGCCTGTATTTCTACTAATTTTTTTTTAGGTTGTCCTGTGGTATTACTTTATGAGAAGTAAGCAAATCAAACATTGCTGTTCTGCATGGTAGTAACTCCAGGCACAAAATGAGCTGTTTCAAACTAGATGAGTTAAAAGGGAACCACACACACTGCATTTTTACTGTTAGCCTTGGAGGGAAATATCATTTTGTAGACTTCATTATTATGCATACCATTCAGCCCCGATGGGCTACTGCTACAGTGCTTCCTTCCAGGCAAACCCAGGAGCCATTTCAAATGCTCACAAGGAAGCCAAAAAAATGCATTCTGTGTCTTTGATACAATAAAAATGTTATGTTCTGGATTCATTTATTATTCTGAAATGACACAGAATCAGTAGAAATAATCCAATGGAATATGGAGCACGCATACATTATAGTAAGGATTGAAAACATAAAACAGTGTACATTTGAATTGTTTTGCATATGTTTATTCAACTATACCTTTCATTGTCACTCCAAATAAGTTACTTAACCTGTCCATGTTTCATTTTCTTTACGGTAATTTGTCCTGGTGGTCAGGCAGAAGGCATTTGATATCAGAAACACACAGTTTAATACTACAATTGTCTCGTCTTTTGCATGTTCTGATTTGTGTCTGTTCCCATGAGGCACACTTAAGCTTGAACTATAAACCATGTTTGAAATACAAATGCAATAATGCTGGTATATATTTCAACAAGGTAAATGACCCTAGTCATTTTACAATGTGGTCTGGTACAGCAGTTTCTGCCTGCACCTTTGCTCAGCTCCCTATTGAAAATGCAAGCACTCGAAATGCAGAGTGCTGACATGCCAAAAAGAAAAAAAAGGCCAAAAACACTGCAGAAGAGCGATTCTCAAAATTTGCTGTTCTGCTTAATAGTTCTTTTTGCAGGGGGGAAGCCACATTATACCCCCAAAACATATGTATACCAACTCCAAGATCACCATACCTCGGACATAAGGGAATATTTCAAGAAATGGCAGCTCAAACTTAATATATGTAAATCTGTTATTTTGGCCATTCAGTCTCCGTATTTTGAAACTTGCTGTAGCAAGTCCCAGCATTTCAAATGGTTACTCTTTTGCTCTGGTAATATTGTGCATTATAGTATATTGACTATAAAAATTGTTTTCTAATTGCAGTTGGAATTTTACAGTCAAATTTAACTTTTCACATTTAATCTTACATACAACATCAAAAGCTACAGTACAGAGAAGTGTGAATTTAAGCCATATTTTACAATAAACATGAAGAAACATGCAGTTTGTAAACATGATGCAACAACCCATTTATCTAAAGAAGTTATTCATTCCTTTCTTACTTCATTTAACACCTAAGTGATTAGAACTGCTGCCCCATTCCCCTGAGCATCAGAGCCTTACTTTCTCCAGGGCATATCAATCCCATTGCCATTATAAAGGAATTGCCACCTAAATCACATAGACGATGATACATCAGTAATGTAGTGTCACAGTCATATAGAACTCCTTCCAGATTTAAATGTAAAAGAAATTAAAAAGACTTCAATTAAATATTACAGTGCAAGAGAAACAGTTTAGTATTGTCTGTGTAACAGTGGGAGGTAATAGTTAATGTGGCATTAAAGTAGCAATCTAATGATGTAGAATGGTTGGCTTTAAGGTGAGAAGTAGCAGTGAATGTGACATTATAGCACCAATGTCACCATGCAATACTGACTATGTGACTTTGTGAGGTATCATTGAAGGATATTATACTTTCACTGTTACTATGTAGTATTGACTGTGTAACTGTGGGAGGTAGCAGTGAAAGAGACATTATGGTACCAGTATTAGGTGTAGTACTATCTATGTGACTGTAGGTGATGGCACTGATTATAACACTAAAGGTAAATGCACATTTCAGTGAAGCCCATTAAAATCACAGATCATTTGACTGAGTTTTACAAATTTACCAAAGACTGTAATTTTAGAAAATGTAGTATTAGTTAAAGGGGATGCAGGTGGCAAAAACCTGACATGCCAGTGTAAGGGGTCTTTGCCCCTCACTTCACTCAAGGTCATTAAATAACTTTTATGGGGGGAGTCACTGGAATGACCTGTCAAAATGTCCTGTATCTAGCATTAAAGCACTAATATCTCAGTGCAGTACTGACTCTGTAACTATGGGTGTTAAGAGTGAATATGTGACTTTACTGTAACCAAGTCATGGTATAGTATGATCTGTGTGCCTGTGAGAGGAAGCAGTGAATGTGATATTACTGTACCCATTGTCATGGTATAGTATCATTTGTGTGACTGCTTGAGGTAGTAGTGAACGTGATATTACTGTGTCCATGTCACAGTATATTACCATCTGTGTGACTGTGTGAGACAGCAGTGAATGTGACATTAATGTCCCCATGTCATGGCATAGTACCATCTGTGTGCCTGTGAGATGTAGCAGTGAATTTGATATTACTGTACCCATGTCATGATATAGTACCATTTGTGTGCCTTTGAGAAGCAGCAGTGAATGTGACATTGTTGTACATATGTCATGGTATAGGACGATCTGTGTACTTGTGAGAGGTAGCAGTGAATGTGACATTACTGTACCCATGTCATGATATACTACCATCTGTGTGCCTGTTAGAGGTAGCAGTGAATGTTCCATTACTGTACCCATGTCACAGTATAGTACCATCTGTGTGTCTGTGAGTATTAGTACAGAATTTTCGCATTACAGTACCTGTGTTCATAGGTTTATTTGTTCATTGGTACATTGTAGGCTAGTGACCATCAAGGCCTTTATATGTCTAGACATGCAATCTAACCCAACTGTGTCCTTGTGTATCATGGGTGTTTATTAGAAGGGGGTATATTAGTTACTATGTTAGGGAGTATGTTATAGGTATCTTAAATTTGACTCACACACAAAAGACAGAGTAATATGTTTGAGGTGGCAGTGAATGTGGCAGTACTGTACCCATGTCACAGTATAGTATCATTTATGTACCTGTGAGAGGTAGCAGTGAATGTGAAATTACTGTACCCATTGTCATGGTATAGTACCATCAGTGTGACAGTATGAGGTAGCAGTGAATGTGACATTACTGTACTCATGTCACAGTATAGTACCATCTGTGTGACTGTGTGAGGTAGCAGTGAATGTGACATTACTGTACCCATGTCACAGTATAGTACCATCTGTGTGACTGTGTGAGGTAGCAGTGAATGTGACTTTACTGTTCCCATGTCACAGTATAGTACCATCTGTGTGATGGTGTGAGGTAGCAGTGAATGTGACATTACTGTACCCATGTCACAGTATAGTACCATCTGTGTGACTGTGTGAGGTAGCAGTGAATGTGATATTACTGTACCCATGTCACAGTATAATAGCATCTGTGTGACTATGTGAGGTAGCAGTGAATGTGATATTACTGTACCCATGTCATGGTATAGTACCATCTGTGTGATAGTATGACGTAGCAGTGAATGTGACATTACTGTACCCATGTCACGGTATACTACCATCTGTGTACCTGTGGAAGGTAGCAGTGAATGTGAAATTACTGTACCCATGTCACAGTATAGTACCATCTGTGTACCTGTGAGAGGTAGCAGTGAATGTGACATTACTGTACTCATGTCACAGTATAGTACCATCTGTGTGACTGTGTGAGGTAGCAGTGAATGTGACATTACTGTACCCATGTCACAGTATAGTACCATCTGTGTGACTGTGTGAGGTAGCAGTGAATGTGACTTTACTGTTCCCATGTCACAGTATAGTACCATCTGTGTGATGGTGTGAGGTAGCAGTGAATGTGACATTACTGTACCCATGTCACAGTATAGTACCATCTGTGTGACTGTGTGAGGTAGCAGTGAATGTGATATTACTGTACCCATGTCACAGTATAATAGCATCTGTGTGACTATGTGAGGTAGCAGTGAATGTGATATTACTGTACCCTAGCAGTGAATGTGACATTACTGTACCCATGTCATGATATACTACCACCTGTGTGCCTGTGGAAGGTACCAGTGAATGTGACATTACTGTACCCATATCATGATATAGTACCATCTGTGTACCTGTGAGAGGTAGCAGTGAATGTGACATTACTGTACCCATTGTCATGGTATAGTACCATCTGTGTGGCAGTATGAGGTAGCAGTGAATGTGACATTACTGTACCCATTGTCATGGTATATTACCATCTGTGTGACAGTATGAGGTAGCAGTGAATGTGACATTACTGTACCCATGTCATGATATAGTACTATCTGTGTCCCTGTTAGAGGTTGCAGTAATTTGACATTACTATAACCATGTAATGATATACTACCATCTCTGTGCCTATTAGAGGTAGCAGTGAATGTGACATTACTGTACCCATGTCACAGTATAATACCATCTGTGTGCCTGTGAGAGGTAGCAGTGAATGTTCCATTACTGTATCCATGTCATGGTATAGTACCATCTGTGTGCCTGTGGGCAGTAGCAGTGAATGTGACATTACTGCACCCATGTCATGATATAGTACCATCTGTGTGCCTGTGAGAGGTAGCAGTGAATGTGACATTACTGTACCCATGTCATGGTATAGAACCATCTGTGTGCCTGTGGGCAGTAGCAGTGAATGTGACATTACTGCACCCATGTCATGGTATAGTACCATCTGTGTGCCTGTGAGAGGTAGCAGTGAATGTCACATTACAGTACCCATGCCATGGATTATAGAACCATCTGGTATGTGACTGTGACAGGTAGAAGTGAATGTGACATTACTGCACCCATGTCATGGTATAGTACCATCTGTGTGCCTGTGAGAGGTAGCAGTGAATGTGACATTACTGTACCCATGCAATGGTATAGTATCATCTGTGGTGCTGTGAGAGGTAGCAGTGAATGTGCCATTACTGTACCCATGTCATGGTATAGAACCATCTGTGTGCCTGTGGGCAGTAGCAGTGAATGTGACATTACTGTACCCATGTCATGGTATAGTACCATCTGTGTGCCTGTGAGTGTTAGTAGAGAATGTGACATTACTGTACCCATGCAATGGTATAGTATCATCTGTGGTGCTGTGAGAGGTAGCAGTGAATGTGCCATTACTGTACCCATGTCATGGTATAGTACCATCTGTGTGCCTGTGAGAGGTAGCAGTGAATATGACATTACCATTTTCATGGTGTAGTTATAGGTGTGTTTGTGTGAGTGTAAGAGATATTGAGGACTATATCATTATAGTACCACTGTGCCATGATATAGTACTGTCTGTGAAGATGTTGGAGGTAGCAGTGAATGATATTACAGTTTCAGTGTCACTATGTAATACAGACTGTGTAACTGTGGATGATAATGATGACTGTAACATTGCACTCCAAGCGTTATGGTGTAATACTGCCTGTGGACAGATCGATTCACCTTGTTTCAAACATTCATTCCTGTTGACAGTAAAATTCCTTTATGGATTTCCACTATATCCACTGATATCCAGGGTCATTCTGAAGATTCAGAAGGACTCCTCAAAGCTTATTGTGATTACTCCCTTTTGGTCCAGGCACTAGTGGATCTCCCTTCTTATGGCATTGGCCAAGGGTCATGTCCTTCCTCACAGATTTGATCTACTCCCACAAGACAGGGGAACTTTTATACACTCCAATCTGAAACGACTATGACTGCCTGGATGATTCAATTTTAATACATTATAGGCACCTTGCTTCTGAGGATGTGCAGTAAGGTAATAAAGGAGGCAAAAAAAGTCTGCTACTGGGAAATCTTATATTGCTAAATGGAAGAGATGTACTAGTTGGTGGCATGTAATTACCAGGGCAGATTCAGGCATCCTTTACAAATGGTTCTTAAAAATTTGTTTGAGTTTCTCTCATCAGGCCTTTCTTATTCTTCTATCAAGGTTGATCCATCGGCCATTTCAGCATGTCTGCCTGTGAATCATCCCCTTTCTTCTTAGTCTTTTGTCAGGCAGATTTTTGAATGGGTTTTACATGTTAGATCATCAGGAAATAAGTGGAACTTACTTGTGACCTTAACTTTGTGCTGAAAAAGTTAAATCTGTCTCCCTTTAAAACAGCTCATCAGGGTGATTTACAGTTCATGACTTTTAAGACTGAATTGCTTATTACCTTGACATCTGCAAGATGAGTGTCTGAGTTGCAAGCTCTCATGATAGGTGAATCCTATTTGGCTTTCCATAGAGAAAAGATTATTTTAAGCACAAATTCTTTATTAATGCCAAAAGTAGTTTCAGAGTTTACTTAAATCAAACCATCAAGCTCCCTGTTTTCTTTCCTGAGCCAAATCATCAGAGAGAAAGGATTCATCATATTCTGTATGTACACAGGTAATTCATATGTTATCTTAAAGCTGTTCAGCTGTTTATCTCCTATGATGTGACAAATAAACATCAATCCATGTCAAAGCAGGCTAGTTCCAGATGGTTATGGCTTGCTATTGTTTTTTGTTACTTCCAACACGGTAAATCACTTCTAGGCAGAGCCAAGGTAGGCTCTGCTATAGCCTTGTTTTCTTTAATAGCATAATTCAAGGGGTGGACTCTATAAGTATAACTGGTCCTTTGTGCATATTTTTACAAGGCACTACAAACTAGATACATTTTGTAGGTCTAGAACAGTTTCTACTAGGACCATTCTCTAGTGGCTCCTGGATCATAATTGTTCATCCCCCCAGGGTGGTAAGCTATGGTAATCTACCTGTATTGCTAAGGCTACAGCAGCAATGATTTATGATGAGCACGGTATAGTTGTATAAGTTACACTTACCATAACACTAGATATTTGACTAAATCACTGCTGCAGTAGCTACACCCTCCCTTTTTCCCCCTTTTTCTGTGTATAGTTATATTTCAAATAAAGTTATATGTTCCTGACTTTGCTTTTTTGTTAGGTCATTAGTCTCTCCCCTTTTGTGGGACAAGAAAACCCTGAAGGATTTTGGTGCCCTGCCTGCTACTTTCTCTCTTTAGAGATGGAGCAACAACAGGCTGGGTGCAAGTGTGGAGGGAAGTCTTAAGCTTTGGAAGACTGGCTGGCTGGCATATACTTATACCTCATATAGTTAAGGCTACTGCAGCAGTGATTTCATCAAACATCTACTATTATGATGTGTGATTCATACAACTGTACTTTCTTTGTTCCAAATGTTCCCATTTCTTGGATTGAACATGACTCCTTTTAGCTAGTTCACTGGTTATTTAACTGGTACAAGCCAATGCATTGTTTGGACATGTGGAGAGCTCAGTACAGTTTCTCTTGGTTTGAATGTTCTTTAAAGTACTGTCCACAGTTCTCTCTTTTTCTTGGTTTATGCCAATGATCTGTAACAGTTCTTAGATAAACATGATTTTCAGCACTATGTTGATAATCTAGGCATTTGAGAGGCCAGGGGAGATGACAAAGGTCTTATTCTGATCTTGTTAAAGACCAAGGCTTATGCTTTCTAACGAGAGGAATCTAACTGAAGACAGGAGTGTTCCTTAACTATAATATCCTTCTAACTCAAGTCATTAAATGGTGCATCTTTTGAGGTGCCAAAGATATCAATGATACCCTGGACCAAAAGTTTATCATTTTAACCTATATCTCATGATCTAGAACCAAAACACATGGGCATCTTATAATGTTTAAAATAAAAACATTCCTGCCCACTGACACAAGGAACAGTTAGAAGTTTGAGCACATGGAAAACTAGCCGGCTATTCACAGAATATTGATCTTTTTTTTTTTACTGTAGTGTAATCTTGGAGGGAATTATTTCTGTTAGAAAGATATGATATACAAAGCCATCCACAAGTGTGATGTAGAAAGGGGAGAAATGCTTATGAAGACATTAACATTTTGTCAGAGTTTATGCTCAGAGGATTTCTATGACAGCTATTTGTGTACCACTCTTTATACGTAATCTTAGAAACCAGATCCAGGATTACCTAGTCCTTTCTCTTCTCTACCTTTAAGTATATGTGGATAAACCATATAAATCATTTTTTAATATCCTCAGAAATATCAGGCTTCTTCAATGGAAGCCTCTATAAAAATATTTTCATTTTCTTGCTCATCAGGACAGGCTTTGGCTTAAACATAGCTGAGACTATTCTGTCTTACTTACCATCCATGAGTGCCTTCTCCATTAGATCTCTACAAGCCTATCCTTGATAGTTGTCAGACCTACTAGATGTCTATACTTGTGACACAGGATGTTGCTTTAAAACTAATGAACCTCTATAAGTGAGGGGAAAAAAACTTCAGCCATCTTGCCTTTACCATTTGGAATAAATTACCAAAATACCTGCCTTTATTTGTTTTCTGTTTTTTTTTTCAAAGTTCATCTATAAATGCTTATTAGCATTTTATCTATTTGCACATGACATTACATTTGAATGGATGACGTTTCTATATACTATTGTTTCCATGCACTCCTGTCTCCCTATTAAATCTGTCTTCCTATTCTTTGCTCGGCAAGGAAGACCTGATTGTATTTCATCATGGACCTTCCTGTCCTAGTTGTAGGAAGCAGTCTAATCCATTAATCAGAAATAAGTTAATTATTTGTCCTTTGAGCAATTGTCTGTTGAAATGGCCTTCACAGTTTTACTTTGCAATTGTATATATTGTGCAGCATCGCTGTTTATATTACTTATATTTCCTTTACTTTATCCTTTTTATTTGGTAGCAGGTAAACAGCTCTCTGAGTTATTTTGCACACTTGATTTCCTAGCTGATTGTATACCTAGTGGTTATATAACTGTATTTGTCCTTGGCAGATTAACTCTGTAGTTCTCCTATGCAAAGGTAGGTGATAGCAATGCTTCAGTGGAATTCACACGACTGAAAGAACTGTAAAAAAATGGTTGGCATAGTAAACTATGATGTTAAGTTGTGTCATTTTAACATGACTTTATTTAACTGTCTGTCAAACAACTCTGAACTGTTTGCTTTACATAAATCTGCAGCCTTTGTATTCGTCTCTAATATTCGTCCTACTCCATGTTCAGTTTTCTCGCCTAAGAAGGTAAGGCGATCATTCCAGATTGAAGGAATCCATAATGCAGTGTCAAGAATCATGCTGCTGCAAGCAAGTTCATCACTCCCAAAGTGCTGTTTTCCAAAAAAAAAAAAAAAAAAAGATGTGAATGGATACTTTTGGAAATCAAAACTAATGTTAGGGAAAGACTAAAAAATGCTGATTTCCCCATACAGGAGATTGTGCTCCCTACAGCAACAAAGTTCATAAAATTAGTTCTGAGATCTGTGCACCATGGGATTAAGTTGCTTCTCTGGTTGCAACAGTCCTTGTTGAGACACTTAAGAGTTTTAAATGGTGACAACTTTGAGTGAAAACATACACAACTATGCAATATGCTCATTTGCCATTTGATACACAACCTGTAATAAAATCAAGTAGAGCAGCCTGAACTACAACGCTCTCCTGTACAGTCATGTAGCTGAACAACTTTTTGTAACTAGTTCATGAACTCACAAAAGCTGTTGATTAGTACTAGAGCCATTTGAAACATTTTGTCATCTACTTTTAAGAGTGCCCAAATTACCTCTGAACTAAACTTGGTTGTTGTTATTTATGTAAAGAACATCATGTTCCTACTTTTTGAATGACAGATTTTTTGCTACTATGCTGTGCATATTCCTTAGCATGTACTTAGGATTTCTAAGTGTTGCTCTTTTATATTACATAGATAAAGACTTGTTTTTAGTTTCTGGCATTTGGACCAGTGTCCTTTTAACCAGCTCTGTAACCCTACAGACTTTTTTACCAAAATGCCTGCAAATCCTCATCCCTCATTATGAATGGCAAATTGCTTCATACAACAAGAGCTGTACTTTCTGTATTTGTACCTTTAGCACAGCAAGGTGTTATTATTTTTTGTTTTTGTATTATGTTTTTCTGAAAATATGGCAGTCATGCATTTGGGCTGTGCCTGGTTCTGATGCATCAGTAGCATTTTTCAGACACAGGAAGTGGCTTAGTGTGGCTGTACATCAATTAATACAAAACTAGATTCAGGTGCATACAGCTTTTACAATCCTGTAACATCTCTACCTACATTTCCATTACAGTTGAGATCTCTATAGATTAAGTGAAAATTTAATTTGTGAAACAACTTTCATTTAATCCTTTTGCACTCCACACATACACACACACACACACACACACACACACACACACACACACACACACACACACACACACACACACACACACACACACACACACAGGCATTCATCACTTGCTAAAAGATTTAAGATTAATCAATCATATCATTTTGTATTATTTATTTCTGACAGCAAAAATGTGCTAAAATTTTGTCTGTTATCTTGATGTATCTATATGGAATCGGAGTGTTTCATTTATTACCAGCATCTTAGGTAATAAATGATGATGTAAAATTTCTACAGCTTCTGCAAAAAGTTTTGCTTAATACTTACACTAGTACACTTGCACTGCTGAGAAATCCATAAGCTTTACTACTAGTTAAGCTTAACATGACTACCGTCCATTTATTACTTGATATGTACTAGCAGTATTATCATTTAGTATGTGCAATTTAACTTTCCACTCATTCCTTACAAAACATTCCTCATGTTGTTGTGTCTGCTTTAAAGGGATTCCCTTTATTATTATTTTATGCCCATTTCCCTGAGCCCCAGATGCCTCTGGATGCTTCTCAGTAGGCCACAGGTCACATGCTCACCATATGTATATGTATATATATGGATTCACTTTGAATCATCAAATGTTCAGAACATCGACGTTCTGATCATCGAGACCAGAACATCGATGTTCAGAACATCAAAGGTTCAAAATGAACCATAAAAACAACAAAAAATCACAAAAACTATGTTATGCAGGGGGGTTTCACCCCCCTGCACACCCCCCTACTTTAATATTCCAACTCCGAGATCGCACTACAGTGTGGTAAGGGAAATCTCCCATTCACCGCTATATGCGGTAGCGCTAAACGGGAGATTTCCCGTACCCTACCTGCAATGCCAACACTCAGATGGCACACACACACACACACACACACACACACACACACACACACACACACACACACACACACACACACACACACACGCACACACACACACACCTTGCTGCCCTGCATACACATCAAATATTCCACAATCTGACTTGCCTGACACTTCCACTTTAAACCTTCGATGTTCTGAACATCGATGTTCTGGTCTCGATCAGAACATTGATGTTCTGAACATTCGATTATTTAAAGTGGAAGCATATATATATATATATATATATATATATATATATATATATAAAAACAATGATGGATATTTTGTATTGTCAGTATTGTCAGTGTTGGAATAGGAGTATACTTTTATGTGCATTGCAGACTTCCATCAGTGACATCCCCTATTATTGTGCCCGTTTGCAGCATTATTCCTGGAATCAAGCTGGGGGTACATATGCCTCATCACCTCAAAGAGAAGAGCTGGCATCTGACTACTACATTTATCCCATTCTCCTGTCCTTGGCTTTCTCCCAACATTCATACCTCTAACAAGACCCAGGCTGGCATTATTGCAGTTAAAAATGCTTCTTCTGCTCCACTGGGCTGTCCATTTTTTTATTTGTTTTAACTATCTTTTCCTTTCCTTTCTTTCTATACCATGATATAGATAGCCTTTGTGTGGAAGTTGCTGCCATATTTGTTTTGCATCATGTCCTTGTATTGTTCAGGAGCATGGTTGCACCAATGTAATATACTGTATTTATTATGTCAGCATCATAAAATATGAGGTTGCCCTCTATCCAAGTTTTCCTTTCATTACACAGTAGTAAAACGGTCACACAAACAAACCAATTAGTAAAAACTACAAGAAAAACCTAGGCAAGCTAGAGTCTGCACTGTATGACAACTTGAACCTCCTGTAATAAAGGCCTATGGGATATATGCAAATGACCCCTTAAGGACATCAAGTGTTTCAGCTATATAGCTCCCGAATGTCCATAACTTTTTACTATTTCTTTTTAAGTCTTTATAGATGCATTCAAGCCAATAAAGCCAAATACCACTAGCTGAAGAAATGCATGTTTCAGCTTCTTATAACCTCATCAGTACAGTATAAGTGGACTGTTTGTCTATATTTTAGGAACAAAGGGTCCTTAAACCTAGCTGATGTCCATAACTATTAAGCTGTCTGCAAACATCCCAACTAACATCTAAATCAAAAAGTAAAAAGGTCACACAGACAAACCAATTAGTAAAAACTACAAGGAAAAACCCAGGTAAGCTGGAGTTGCTTTCTGATAACTTAAACCTCCTGTAATGGAGGCCCATGGCATATATGCAAATGACTCCATAAGGACATCAAAGCCATATAGCTGAAACACTTGATGACTTACTCAAAGTTGCACAGTAGACAAATGGAGACTGAGAGAATCAATCCCAGGTCTAAAATATGAAGCTCCTTAGTATCTTAGAGCATTAATCCTGAGCTATAAACTGCCATAATAATCATGACACAGCCATCTCCATGTAGTTTTGCATTGCTAATTTCAGCAAGGCTGACCCTTGCAGAAAGAACTGAAGACAATTCAGTGACATAGATTCTTTGCATGCCATGCCTTCCCCAGTCACCCACTAGCCCAGATTCTTGCTTAACAATTTAATTTTAGAGGTGGGATTTGCACTCCCATATCTTATCCTCCCTGGCTGTATAAGAGGTGTGTGTTGCATTCCCTCATTTTACCCTTCCTTGTTGTGTCAGAGGCAAGTGTTGCACTCGCACATCTTATACTCTTCCTTGAGCCACAGGTGGGCATTACACAGCCACACTTTTCCTTCCTTGGTGTGTCAGAGGTGGGTGATGCATTCCCTCATCTCTCTTTTAACACCTTTATTAAATTGTCACTTAAGACATTGGTAAACATGCTAACAGAAAAAAAAATAAACCATACTAACATTTTTTCTATTTACATATATTATTCATCATACGTTTTCTTTCTTTCTTTATAATTATCAGTCCAGCATTATAAATATCACTCAATTCCTACCTTCCCTTAAACCTCACTCCTCCTTCTCCTGAACATTATTTTGTTTGTGATGTTCCCCCAATTTCCATTTATTTCTATGTAATTTGCTCCTTCCCTTGTCTAAAGATCCCTTTTTCAGTTCTTTTACCCCTTTTACATTATTCAGTACTTCAGATACAGTTGGATTAGACTTTGATTTCTGGATTAGAATTTGATTTCTGTTTTCAAATGTTCCTGTGAAATATATTTTCTATTCAGTCAAATCCAGTTAGTGTAAATTGGGAAATAATATGTAAATTCTGTCTTGAGTTCTTACTACTGAATTCAAGTCTTCTATAACAAATATTTTTATTTATTTCTTCAGAAATCTACCCAATTTTGTTATATGTTCCTTGCTAGGTCCCTCTGATACAGCCTTACAATGTACCTCGCAACTGTCCAGATTTTTGCCTCATATTTTTGGTTGCTTCTCATACAATTTGTTGTTTTCCAACAAATGATTGAGGTCTGAAGACAGTAAATAATGGCAGGCACTAGAATTTCAGACTTTATATCCTTCAGAAAATGCATACTAATGCAAAACCTGTTATTCTGTCAATGTTCTAAGTTTATAAGAGCAATATTTAAAATCTGTACCAATGTTTGGGCTTTTGTCCCCCATTATTCTTGGCTTTGTCCAGATTTCTAGTACTAAGAGGTTGAGAGGTACACCTCACAATTGCAAATCAACTTCCAGTCCACACCCGTAATCAACATTCCCTGTTGAAAGCTGATTATTCCTCATCAAAATTTAAATTCCATAATAGCAGTTTTTGGTGGAATATAAATACAGGCCAGTGTAATCCTCTTGCTTGCCAATAGCCCTTTACTACAACAAATTACCATTACTATCTTTTTCCTCTTCTGTCACTATTGGAGCCTCTCTGGCAATCAGTATTATTTGCACTCCCACATCTGCTGAGCCAGAGGCCTGTGTTGCACTCCCACATGTTATCCTTCCAAGCTGTTTCAATGATGGGTGTTATATTCACATGTGTTATCCTTCATGCTGTGTCAGACGTGTGCTCTCCACTCCCACATCTTCTCCTTACATGCTGTATCAGAGGTGAGTGTTGCATTCCCACAGCTTAGCCTTCCTTTCTGTGTCAGTGGTAGGTTTTGTTCCATCACACCTTACCCTTCCTTGCTGTGCCAGTGGATGGCTTTGCATTCTCATATCATATCTTTCCCTAAAAACTGGAAACTAGAGCAATTCCTGAGGCATAGCATATTCAAGAAACTAAAAACAACAGTATCACTGCAAAAAGGCACAGAAAGATGAAACATGGCTTTAGTGTAATATATTCTTTGATATCTGCTTTTGGAAAAACAACTTCTTCAGAAAATACATGAAGCTAAAATCCAAACCATTAAGTACTATACCCAATTACAGTATATCCAGTCAAGAAACACATTCAATTATGTTATAACAGGACGTTTTAACAATTTAAATGTCCTTTAATTTTTGATATTTAAAAAAAACACTCAATATTTATTGCTTCATTTAAACCAGGGCAACAAACAGCTCAAACCTCCTTCAGAGCATGGAATATATAATTTTGGTATACACTGAGTTTTATATATCATTGGTAAGAGTGGAGCATTTTTCTTGTTTTACTGTACATCTGATCCAACACATTTTGTGGCCAGTCAATCACACCAAAACTGTAAGTTAGAACAGAAAGAGCAAATTGGTTTATAGCTTGGACTTTAGTTGAAGATGTCCATGCTGTTTTCAGTATTAGTTTTAGTCTTCTGGAGTATTCCTTACTAAGTTTTATTTGCATTTGTTGATGTTTTATTGCCAGCTTTCATCAATTCCCAAATATTTATACACGCCCTCCTGCTCAGGTTCCTGTATAATGCATTCTTGTCCCAGAATTACATTTTCTTGGTGCTCAGCTGTCCTGCTTTAAAGGCTGCTTTTGCCCATTTATCAAGACCAAATGACATTTTTGTATTGTCTGCAAACTTTTAACCACGTGCATTTGTGCTTCCAACTCCCCAGCTGATGAACTATAATGTTTTTGAGTCATCCACAAAAAGCAGATGAGAAGTTTTTAAGCAAGGTTGTTTTCTGGGAGCGAAACTGTAATGAAGACCTAATATGTTAATTATACAGCTTAATGGGTTAAGAGCAAGACAAAACAACAGCAGTGACAAAAAATCACCCTGGAATATCCTCCTTTACATTTTTATCCCTGGGATAATAATTTGCCCTTTGTCATGGCTTAACTGCCAAGTGGTTTGCCACTGTTACATGGTCACTGTAATGTAACTCATCAATGTAGGTAGTGTCTTTTACATCTGCACTCCTTTATCCATAAATGTGGGATTCTGCCAAATGTTTTTTTTAATCTGTCCAAGCCATACTTAGACCCTTCAACTTTTTAGAATTCTCCATTGTGCTTTTATTTAGCAGATGATCCTTTTTTCTATATGACATTTTTTGGTACCCTATTGTTCTATTGCCATGGTTGAGTTTTCTTCAAAATGACTATAAACTTTGTCTGCATCAATTCTAGTGTATAGTTTGTAAACTATGATAAGGCAAGTTATTGGTCTATAGTTTTTAGGGTGGCCTAAAGGTTCGCTTTAAGGAGGAAAAGCATTTTTCCTGTTGTTAACCAGGTTGGTGTCTGTTCAGGATGCACATATGAGTAAGTCTTACTCAGGGCTAAAGCTTTGTGCAAAGAAATTAATACTTTTAGCCAGAACTTAGGTACTGCATCTGGGTCTGGGGTTTTCCATTTAGGAGTGTTTCTTAATTTTGTTGAATTTTTCTTGCCATTACTTCATCTATTTCTTATCCTGCACATTTAAACTCCTTAATGTTTCTTTTAGTCTTTCTATTCATTCAGCATCTTTGTTATGTTTCACAAGGTTTTCATAAACAGTTCTCCAAAATATATCTATTTCTTCTTTTTTTGCTGGTGTTTCTGTTCCTTTTACTTTGTTCCTAGTTCTCTAGAAAACTTTTTTGGGCATCATCAATGAATTACTTATTTTGTACTTTTCCTTTATATTTATCTGCATATCTTCTAAGTATTTTTCTGCCTGTGCTGATATTTTTAGTTTCTTATTTGTAATAATCTATGATAGATCCAGGTCTGATCCAATACTGTGCTTTGCTTTTATAATCTCTATCTTGTTGATTTGTTCCTTCTTCTATATTCTTCTAACAGAGACACTGTATGTCTTAATTGTTTTACAATTTTCTCTATTCAGTGATTCAATGATGGCATTTGATTTATTCCCTTCCTTTGTCTTATTGCTCTGAATTTTTGTGGTGAAACATTATCGGTTATTAGTTTAGCTGCACAGTAATATATCCTTCTCTACTTCTGTTATATCACAAATTTCTGTTAATAGTCTTGATTACTGTGTTCATCTGTTTTATCGGACTTATAACATTTTGGGTCTTATTTACTTTCTATAATCTATTTCTTTCTTCAAGCTTAATATGCATATCTATCTCTATTAAATTCAGTTAATCTTCCATTACATCATTTCTTCGAAACTGAGGGCAGATTCTTTGCTCTCTCTTTCCTGCAGGCATTCTACAGAAAGTTTCAGAACATCTTCCTGTGACATATTCTCTTCAGCTGCATCTTGTGTCATCTGTTACTTCTTCATATGGGAACTCACTGGCCCATCACTCCATAACATTGCCGGCATCAGAATTGCCACTGTTTCCTGCTCATTCCCTTGGCATACAACTCCAACCAAACTTTTATCCTGGTTTCCTACTAAAGGCTCTAGAGTAACATCATGTGGCAAGTGAACAGATGCGTCTGGTTCCACCTGTTTCTCCTTAATCTGAGGACTCATTGTTCCATCATGTTGTGATTTTACTTGAGTTGCATTTTCTACACTAAATCCTTTCCATCACAGGTAATCCACAGCTTCAGTCTCTATTTCTTTTACTTCTCCACTAATGATTTTATTTTCTCTTTTTCCACCTCTGTTTTTTTATTCTTTGTAGTGTGTAAGTTTCCATATTTGGGTGTCTTTGCTTGTATTTCTCTTCAAACATCTTTCGTGCTGCATTTTTGTACTGATTTGGTTTTCTTTCTCCTTTGCATAAATATTATACTATATTAAATCTCTTTTTCTTTCCCATGTACATATTTCTTCTTCAGATGTCTCCTGCTCCACCTGTTTCTCCATAATTTGGGGGCTCATTGTTCTATTATGCTGTGACATAACCTGTGTCTGACTTTCTACACTAAATCCTTCACTTTGCAGGTATTCCATAACTTCAGTTTCTATTTGTTTAACTTCTACCTTACTAATCTTCTGTTCTGCAATTCCCCTTTGTGTTGCAATTTTTTGTATTGTGAGATTTTTCCATTTCTGGATGCCTTTGTCTGTGTTTTTTTTTCAGATACCTGCACCTGCTTTTTTATATTGATTAGTTTCACTTTCTCCTTTCAATAAATATTACACCATATCAGATCTCTAGTTCTTTCCTATGTCCTTATTTTTTGTACCTCTCAAAAAATCTCTGGGTTTTGTTCTTTATATGTTTTCACTTCCTCTGTCACTTCTTTTTACAGGCAGCCCAAAGTGTCTTTGTCTATGTATTTTTTTGTGTATCTGTTGTATTAATGAATGCAAATTTGCATTTGAAGCTTTTGACAGTTTTTCTTCTGCAAGTATTTTTCTTCCTTTAATTTTAATCTTTTTGAATATCTTCTGTCTTGAAATTCTGACATTGTTACATAATAGTAACAATTCATAATTTCATCCTTATTCTCAATAGTCCAACGGGCTTCCTCCCCTGATTCTGGCTTAACCCCATTGTAAAAATCTTTCCATGTCTTGAGGATTCTACACTGCCATTTTTTGGAGTCCTGACTCCAAGGTTTTTTGATTTTTAATACCATGACAGGAATGGACCCCATTCCTAAGTCAAAGTACGATTAAAGTTCATGAAATCAGTATTGTTTCAATCTTTGATATCAGCCAGTGGTACTCTTCACAGCACCCGCAATGTGCCCAATAATGACTCCTTCTGCAGTTCGTGTGGACTTACATGTATTGGTAACATATCTAAATGTGATTGTAAATTCTTTTTTATAATACTCATTGCTCCTACTACTGTTGGAACTGTCTGGGTATCTTTCTTCCACATTGCTCTCATTTCTGCCTGCAGATCCTGGTATTTTATGACTTTGTGTCTCTGTATGCAAGACACTGTAGTCACTCGGTGTGGCAATTTCAGTGATCAGTGCTACTCTTGTCTTCTTTTCCTGGACCACTATATCCAGTTTTCTAGCATCTATCTTTTGAACTGTTAGTAATGGGTGGTCCCAAGTGATATAAACGTCATCATTTTCTATGATGCTTTGTGGCTCATGTTTCCAGTGTTTTTTAGCCACTTCAATACCATAGTGTTTGCACAATCCCCAGTGCAACAGTCTTGCCACATTATTATGCCTTTCAGTATACAGTCCTTCTGCCATTAGTATGTCGCAACCAGCAACAAGGTGTGCAACTGTTTTCAGTTCGGTTTTACAAAACCTACATTTGTCTGTTTCTCCCATATGTTCAATGGACTTTATAAGCCAATCTGTACACAGCCCACTATTTTGGGCTGCCAATATTAATCTTTCATCTCTTGGTTTCAATTCGACTCTCCTTAACCATTCCTGTGTTCATTCCTGATCAACATGAGGTTCTTCCAGAAGTTTTCTATACTTGCAACTATATTTATGCTTTTTCCACATTTCTTGCCTTCTCATCTGATCCCACACCTTATAGTCTTTGTTTTGTTTTTTTGGCACATTCACTTGCTGCCTGATTTTTATCTACTTCTGGTTTGATTTCCATTCCTGCTTGACGCCATTAAGCTACTGCTAGATTAAGCAGAGAACTCATCTTAGATTTATTCTCTTAATGTTTCAAAACTTTCACTACATTTAGGTCTTCTGAGGTCAGCAGATACGTGTGTAGTCCCACAGTTGCAAATCTATACATATAATCAATTTTAAGGAGGCCCGTCCCACCTTTAGAACAGGAAATATATAATCTTCGTGTGCACTGATTTTTATAAATCATTTGGTGAGCATGAAGCATCCTTCTTGTTTTCCAGTTTAATCTATCAAACATGTTTTGGTTCAAGTCAATCACTCCAAAACTGTAAGTTAGGACAGGAATAGCAAATTGGTTTATAGCCTGGATTTTATTCCTAGATGTCAGTGCTGTTTTCAGGATTAATTTAAGTCTTCTGAAGTATTCCTTACTAAGTTTTATTTGCATTTGTTTGTATTTAATTGTTGATCCTTCATCAGTTCCCAAATATTTGCACACTCCTTCTTGCTCAAGTTATTTTATACCACATTCTTGTCCCAAATTGATGTTGTCCTGGCATTGCAGTTTTCCTGCTTTAAAGGCTGCTCTTCCACATTATCAAGACCAAATGACATTCTTATATCATCTGAAAAAGTTTGACAACTTACAGTTGTGCTTTCAGTTCCTCATCTGATGAGCTATAAAGTTTTAAATCATCGACAAAGAGAAGGTGAGAAGTCTTTGCACTTTGTTGTTTTCTAGGAGCCAGAATATAGTCATGGCCTAATCTGTTGAGTAAACAGTTTAATGGATTAATGGCAAGGCAGAATAGTAACAGCGACAGAGAGTCACCCTGGAATATCCCCCTTTGAATTTTTATCCCTGGTATAACAATTTATCCTTTATCATGGCTTAATTGCAAAGTGGTCTGCCACTGTTTCATTGACACTGTAATGTAGTTGATCAGTACAGGGTGTATTTTATACATTTTTAAGCACTCTTTTATCCATGAATGAGGGATACTATCAAATGCTTTTTTGTAGTCAATCCATGCCATGCTTAGATTCTTCCCCTTTTAAAAGTTCTCCACTATGACTTTATTTAACAACAAATGATCCTTTATTTCATATGACTTTCTTTTATTTTCCTTTTGTTCTACTGCCATAATTGAATTTTCTTCTAAATGGCTATAAACTCTGTCGTTATCAATTCCCATATATAGTTTATATGTCATTAGAAGGGAAGTTATTGGTCTATTATTTTTAGGGTGGCTTGCAGGTTCACTCTTCAGTAGGAGCATTGTTTTTCTTGTTGTTAGCCAGGTTGGTGTCTGTTCTGGGTGCACATATAAATATGTTTTACTCATGGCTAAATCTTCGTACAAAGATGTTAATAATTTTAACCAGAAGTTAGGTACTGCAGCTAGGCCTGGGATTTTCCATTTAGAGGCTTTTCTTAACTTTGGTTCAATCTCTCTGGTTGTTACTTCATCCCATTCATATCCTGTACCTTTAAACTTCTTATTCTGTATTTTACTTCTTCTGTCCATTTAGCATCTTTGTTGTGTTCCACAGGATCTTCATAGATACTTCTCCAAAATGTATCGGTTTCTTCTTTTTTGGCGGTCTTTCAATTCCTTTTACCTTATTTCCCAGTGGTCTATAAAACCTTTTTGGGTCATCAATAAATTGCTTATTTTGCACTTTTTCTTTATATTTATCTTTGTATCTTCTAAGTTTTTCTGCCCGGGCTGAAATTTTTATTTTGTTATTTGCGATATTGCATGATAGATCCTGGTCTGTTCTAATATTATGCATTGCTTTATCACATCTATGTTTCTTAGTATTTTTGTTGATGTATTCCCTCTTCTATAGTCTTCTAACAGTGACACTTCTTGTCTTAATTTCTTTATAATTTTCTCTATTCAATATTTCCATGATTCATAGGTTCATAGGTGTGTATTAGGCTAATGGCCCTGGAGCCTTTACAAGCCTCGCCCATAGAAGTGCCCTGGCATCGTGCCACCCGACATTAGTTCCCAGTACCTCTATCAAGTAGAGCCACTGGAGGGATCCCAGGGTGAACATTCTATTTCCCATCCACTCATCAAAATTTCTCTTGAAGAGGGCCAATGAGGTGCTCTGCTTGACCTGTATGGGAAGTCTATTCCAGAGCATGGGCAGTCTCTGGGTTATGAACCTGTCCCTCCAGCATGTTCTGTTGATTGCGGTAAAGAAATTGAGGCCTCTGGAGCGTGTGGTGCAAAGGGATTTGGATTTCTTTAGATGTAGCATTTCTAACAGAGCTGGGTCAGACATGGTTTTGTAAGTCAAGCAGAGATCACCTCTTAGTAGACGACATGAGACAGAGAATAGCTGGAGTTTTTTGAGTCTGTTCGTGTAGGAGATGTGTTTAAGGCCCAGGATTCTCTTTGTGAGGTACTTTTGTGGCCTTTCCAGCTGTTGCATGTGTCTAGTGAGGTACATGCCAAATGGGGCATTATACTTGATAATTGGCCTAATGAGGGAAGAGTAGAGAGAGAGAAAGAGATGATGACATCTTTCTTCCTGGATGCAAAACTCTTGGTAATGAGATGTGCCACATAGAAGGACTTTCTGACCACAGTTGCAATGTGGTGGTCGAAGGAGAGGTTGCTGTCACCCTGTGTACCCAGATTTCTTATAACGCCTTCAATGTTCAGTGGGCTCCCATCGATGTGGTAATTAGTGGGAACTGAGTTTTTCCCAAAGGGGATGATGACGCATTTTTTGGCACTAAGCTTAAGGCCATGGTTTTGACACCATTCATTGGTCTCAGTGAGACCTTTCTGTAGGATATCTACAATGCTTGTGTAGTTAATAATGTCTCCCAAATGGCAGTTGTCTGTGAACTTGGTCAGCCAGAGTCCCTCCATGTTGTCCTAGACTTCTGAGAAGTAGATGCCAAACAGGAGACGACCCAAGATTGATCCCTGTGGGACTCCACTCGTGAATGGTCAGCAGTCTGACTTGGAGTCTGCTACTTTCACACTGTGGGTTCTATCTGTGAGCCAATTTGCAGCCCACCTAGTGATATAGGGGTTGATGCCTAGTTTGGTGAGTTTTTCTATGATTCCTGAGTGGGGAATGGTATCAAAGGCCTTGGCCAGATCGAGGTAGGCTATATGAACTGCCTTGCCCTCATCCACAGCTCTGGTGGCTGACTCAAAGAATTCAACCAAGTTGAGCAGGCATAATCTACTGTTCACAAAAAAAAACTGAGTGGGATCTACAGTTTGGAGATTCCCTATATGCTTGTTAATTAGCTCCATGATAATGTGCTCCATAGTCTTACATATCAGACTTGTCTGGCTAATGGGGCGATAATTACCAGAGTCTGTAGTTGCTCCTCCTTTATGGAGAGGGATGACTATAGCAGTGCACCATTCAGTAAGGACAAAGCTTGAGGTGAGGCTGTGATTGTATGGGGCACACAGATGTGGTGCCAGTTCACTTTGTATTTCATGTAGAACACATCCAGGGATATTGTCAGGTCCAATGTAAGCTGTATTCTTGGCCTTGAACAATGCAGCTTTAACCTGTGCTGCAGTAATGCTGGGTGCCTGGCATTCCTATGGTATTGTTATTGGTCCTTTGGGGGGGGGTAAAGTTGGCACTGAATCTGTTGACCAGTATATTGGCAATATCTGTTGTCTCAGTATAGGTGGTACCATTATGCAGTAACTCAGAGCAAACCTGGGTATTGCCATGGAGATTTTTGATATAACTACAGAAGGCTTTGTGATTGTTTTTATTGTCTGCCACAATTCTGCCTTCATAGCTGGCTTTTGAAGTTTTGATGAGGGATCTGAACTTTTTGTTTAGGCTAGTAAGGGAGTTTTTCCAGTCTTGGGACTTCACCTTTTTCTGCAACAGTTTCTTCCTTCTGTTGTATCATTTATTAATGGCAGGGGACCATCAGATTGGCTCCCTTATTTGGAGGAGAGTGTCTTGGTTCTGTTGGGTATGGCTAGTTCCAAGCATTTATGTACATGTTCATACAGTGCATTGCTGTATTATTCGGCAGTCATGCATCTATTTTTCATTGACATGGGTGCCGTGAAGTTAGCCATCTCTGTTTTTAGGAGCCCAAAGTCAGCTTTGGAGAAGTTTTTCATGGTGGTTACCTTTGTGGGGGGTGTAGCTGCGATATGGATTTCTATGGTGATTAGTTTGTGGTCAGATCTAACCAGGGAGGAATTGACTATTGGTGTTGGAGCAATGGTTGTCCATGTTAGTAATAACCAGGTGAAGGATGTTGCTTCCTCTAGTGCGGGTAAGAATGAGCTGGTCCAAGGCATTGGAATTGATGAATTCCAGGAGGCATTGGGCCAGTGTATTGGTGCATGACTAGTTTTCCCAGATGATGGAGGGGTAGTTGAAGTCACCTAGTATGAGAGTGTTGGGTTGGACCTGAATAGTTTCCATGGTGCTTAGAAATGTGGAGTGAGAGTCTTGGGACATGGTTGGGGACCTATAGCAGGCTATGACCTTAATCGCAGTCTTACCCAATGTTAGTTGTACCTGAAGTATCAGAGATGCATTATGCTGGGTTACTAGTCTGGAGGTGTGCATATCCTTTATGAATATGGAGACACCACTGCCTTTGGAGCTTTGGTCCATGTTCTGTGGATGAAAGGTGTGGAATGAATTATAGCCTGGTAGCACAGGGGTGCTTTCTGCTGTTTTAAACCAGGTCTCCGTTACAGCACAAATGTCAATGTTCTCCATTTTGAGGAGTGCTTTGAGCAAGTGCATCTTGAGATTTAGACTTCTAGCATTGAGCAGCATGACCCTCAGATTGCATTTATTTATAGCTGTTACAGTGGTAATTTAACCAAAATAAGCAGTATTCCAATAGAGGGTGCCCAGATTGTAAACCATAAAGTTGCAAATTCAATCCACAGCAATTCGCTTCATAAATTTTTATTTTCTCACAAAATACAATAAAGTTGAAGGATTAAGTGCTTTCATCTCATAACCAGAGACTCATCAGCCTCTATTGGAATACTGCCTATTTTGGTTACATTGGTGAACTGTTCTTTTTCTGACAGTGGTAATTTGGTTGATGGTATTTGATTTCTCCCCTTCCTTTCCCTCACTACCTGTGTTCTTGTGGTAGAGCTTTATCAGTTATTAATTTAGCTGCACAGTAATATATCCTGTTTACTTCTGTTATATCACATGGATCTTTATGAACAGTCCTAATTACTGTGTTTATTTGTTTTATCAAACTTCTGACTTTTTGGGTTTTATTAACCTTCTGCAGTCTATTTCTTTCATTGATCTTAATGTATCTGTCCATGTCTATTAAATCAAGCAATTCTTCTCTTAGCTCATTTTCTTCCAAACTGAGAGAACATCCCTTGTTTTCCAATTCCTGCAGGCATTCTACAGAAGGTTCAGTAGCTTCTTCCTGTGACACAGTCTCATCAGTTTCATCATGTGCCATCCATTGCTCTATCAGTGGGAACTCACTGGCCTATCACTCCTCAACATTGACTGAATCAGTTTCCACAGTTTCCTGTCCCTTCCCTTGCTGTCTAGCTTCAAGTGAATGTTTATATTGGTTTCCTGTGGAAGGTTCCAAATTATCTTCATATGGCACCTGACCAATTGCTTCCTGTTCCACTAGCTTCCCCTTAATTTGGATATCCATTACTCTATCCTGTTGTGGTGCTTTTGGAATTAGATTTTATAAAATAAATTCTTCACTTTGTAGGTACTCCATAACCTCAATTTCTATTTCAATAACTTCTCCATTACTAACCTCCTTTTCTACTTTTCCACTTTGTCTTTTTATTTTTTGTATTGTAAAGTTTTCCCTGTCAGGATTCCTTTGTATGCATTTCTCTCCAAATATCTTTGGTGCTGCTCTTTTTGTATTGGTTAGTTTTGCTTTCTACTTTGCATAAATATTGCACCATATTACATCTCTTTTTCTTTCTTATTTCCATATTTCTTCTTCAGATGTTTCCTGATCTTCCAGTTTCTCCCTGCTTTGGGGACTCACTCCATCCTGCTGTGATGGCACTCCATAACTTCAACTTCTATTTTTTAACTTCTACTTTATTGATCTTCTTTTCTACATTACATCTTTGTGATATTATTTTTTTATTCTGAAATTTTCATATACAGATGCCTTTACCTGTATTTCTCTTCAAATATCTTAAGGGCTGCCTTCTTTACATTGATTAATTTGACTTTCTCCTTTGCATAAATATTGCACCATATCAAATCATATCACCATATCAAATCTCTCTTTCTTTCCCATGTGCATATTTCTTTTTTATACTTTTCAGATATCTCTTGGTTGTGTTGTTTATATTTTTGCACTTCCTCAGATGTTTCTTTTTCCAAACAGATCAATGTTTCTTGATCTATATACTGTTTCTCCCAAATCTGTAGTAGTAATGAACGCAAATTTTCATTTGAAGCTTCTGATAGTTTTTCTTGCGGAAGTATTTTTCTTTCCTCTAATTTCTGTCTTAATCATTTTGTATATCTTGTGTCTGGAAATTCTGGACTTTTTGCATAATAGTAACAATACATAATAGGTTCATAGGTGTGTACTAGGCTAATGGCCCTGGAGCCTTTATAAGCCTAGCCCATACGATTCCCTGGCATCATGCTGCCCGATGTTATTTCCCAGTGCCTCTGTCAAGCAGGGCCACTGAAATGATCCCTGGGGGGAATTTTTTATTTCCCACCCACTTGTTGAGATTTCTTATCCTCAGTAGTCCAATTTATCGTCTTTATGGCTCTTCTTTGGCCTATCAATTTTTTTGATTTTTGTGGACTACTACTTCCTTCTACAACAGGGGGGCCATCCTTGTCCTGGGCCTGGCCTGGCCCCATTGTAGGAATGTTTCTGTATTTTGATGATTCTACATTGTCATCTTTTCCAGTTCTGGCACAAGTGTGCCTACCAGGATTGGGCACTTTTTTATCCTGGGTCTTGTGCACCCAGCTATATTTTTTTAGTTTTCACCTACTTCTGTCCATGATATATGCTGTATAAATACAGTCTATATATCAGTGTTCACTAAGAAAAGGTGAGCCAGTGGTGAAGTGAAGGAATACAAAGCAGCAACTCCAAGCAAGAAAAAAGTAGTACTCCACACTGTCAAAAAGCTTTAATAAATGACAAAGCTTTCAGATATAAACTATCCTTCATCAGTGTCTTACACAAAATAGTTATAAAACAGCATTTTTAAATACAAGTCAATCACATGACACAGCAACCTATCAGCAACAGCACTCAAAACATCAATTAAGTTCTTAAAATCACAGTAGCAGCAACATATACATAAATGATACAAAATAATTTTTCTTCACTTTTTGTTGTTTCATTTTGTAAACTGGTTTAAGTGTAACCTGCTTATTTAGACCTGGATATTTATCTGCTTCTAATCGAATAATCCATTCATATTCCTTCATATCTATACAATTTATCAAATCACCACATCTAGTATTTGGATATACAACTTGTATAACTCTAAAGCTAAACTGATGAGTATCATCACTTTCACTTATATGTTTGGCTAAAGAATTAATATTTTCCTACGAATTTCAGACCTATGCTGTATTACTCTGTCTCTTAGCCTTCTAACTGACTTTCCAACATAAAACCCCAAGCATTTATTACATGTAGCAAGATAAATAATAGCTGATGTATTACATGTAGCAGTATAGTGGAAAACAAATTTCCTGCCATTCACAGGATGCACAAATTCTTCTGACTGATTTATACTAGAACAGCAGGAACAATTATGGCAAGGGAAGGTAATCTTTTTTTAAAAGTAGGGACAGTATTATTATTCAAAGAGAAATCCTTATAGCACAAAAGTTTTTTCAAATTGCTACAATTATGATAGGTAAACATAGGTCTCTCCGAAAACCAATTTTTCATGGCCTGGAATGGCCTTTAAGATATCCCATAACTCCTAATGACATTCTCTATTACCTTACTAGCCCTACTGTAGGTCATAAGATACCTTAAAGGTTGTGACTGAGCCATACTCATATCAGTAGAGGCATTAGTTATCGAATTAGAACAATGGGGTCTAGCTTTAGAATCTCTTAGTCAAAGAGCCTCCCTCCTAGCTGTTTCTATTTCATTCATATTATACCCTCTTTTAAGAAAGCTACTAGTCATTTCCTGCATCTGGGTCTCATAAACCTCTGATTGGGTATTCAACCTACTGGCTCGTAGGTATTGACTTTTAAGGACACTTTTAAAGGTCCTCTTTGCATGCATACTTTTTTTATGCAGATATTTATTTACTTGTGTATCTTTTTTATGTATACATGTCTCCAAGCCAGACTCCGTCATTTGTAATTGAACATCCAGAAAGTTCAAACAATTATCAGAGAATGTTATTTTAAATTTAAGAAATACAACATGACTATTCAAATATTCATATAAATGCTGTAATTCCACAGCAGTACCATGCCAAACCAAAAAAATGTCAATGTTGGATGCAAATGGATTATCACTTCCCTGCACATTCTTCTTTTCCCACACTCCGAGGGTCAAATTTGCATATGTATTGGCTATGGCCATGCCTATAGCTGTTCCAGATATTTGATGGTACACTTGTTTATTAAATGCAAAAGTATTGTTCTCAAACACCAAATCCAATAACTCACAGATGGTTTAGATATATCTATTAGAAGCATTTCCATATTCCCGTAATATTTTCCTTACACAATCAATTCCATAAACATTAGGACTTGACTTAGGTATTGTGCCACAAGGACTACTAGTTTTAAATATGTCCTCTTATGGCAATACCTATATGCACTTATGAATTTTAATTTTTGCCTAAAGAGGATGAACTATGTGCAGAAATGAATGCATTGACTTTATAGCAGCCATGTTTTTAATGAAAAGAAAATCCATTAAATGAGAAGAATAATCGGTCTATTCCTTTTAAAAAGGTTCCCCCCTTCATGTTGAAGCAGTGAGTTTCATGCTATAATAAACAACTCACAACAAGCAGAGGAGGAAAATCTGCTCGACAGTAACCAATTAGAAGCCAGCCAAGATGCTTTAGATACACCCACAACATCATCACGTCTGAATGAATAATGGCCCTAACAGGACCAGCAAAGCATAACGAATTATGTGAAGCCCTCCTCTACCCCAGCTGTCCCAGTGAGTTCCAATCTGCTAAAAAACCTTTTTTGAGATTGAAAGATAATTCTTAGTATTTAGAACATTGTTACTGTCTCTCCTTCACACTGTAGGAATGGACCGGGACTGTATAGGTCTTTCAATGGCTAGCTATGTTAGGTAATATTGAAAATCATGCATGTATGGAACGAGAACAAAATAGTTGTATGAAACCTATAAAAAATGTTTCTATCATTATAATGTCAGATATTTCCAATGAATTGGTCCATGGTTTATGCAGAATACATGAGCAGCATAATTATAGATTTATTGAGTGATCTAATTGTGCTTCTATTACCCTGAATGGATTCAATACTATGGTTGAGATTAAAGTAGTTAAACTCTTGTCTGTTAAGCATCAGCTGACAGGAAATGGCCTAACCAAAGAACCATTAAACCCTTTTGAAAATGGTTTAAATTATGGTTTAAATGGGGCTTTGTCCTTTGGTTCAGATGATCCTTGGTACTGAGAATAGGCCAACTGAATTTGATGAATCAGTGGAAGCTAACTTGATTATAAGAAAACCTGTGACTGATGATATAGTTGCGACCACAAATGTAAATGGATTAAATCCTTCTTCTGAATTTATGAGTATAGAGGCTGATGTCGATTCAGCTCCTTGGTTGTTAATCTCTCTCTCCATGTAATAAAGCTGAGCACAGAGATCTTTTTGTTGTCACATGGCATGAAATTTGTCCCAGCAGGAACTAATTATTTGGTTAAGCTCTGTGGTGGTCACCTACTTTTATTTATTACTGTTATGAATGTGTTATTAGATTATTAGTATTCAATAATTTATGTAGAGAAAACATTTGAGTTTTTATGATAAAAAGTTTTGAAAAAATATATAATCTGACAGCTGAGGTCCAAGTTGAAATCAATCACTACAGGTAATGCTGAAATAGTAACAGAGAAAGACACCGAGGGATGCTATTGGATGTATATAGTACAGAACAGCTATTACATGTCTGGCTGATAGACCCTGAGTGGTGAAACCTTTAAACCCATTGGCATAGAAGTAGATAGATACTATGATTAGTAAAATAAAATGTGTATATATGCATGATATGATGGGGGTGATATAGGCATTAGTTATTTCTGACTGTACCATGCCCAACCATTCCCATAACCTATGGACTCCACATTTTGAAGGGTTACTTGAACTTTATGCCAAGTTACATCAAGGATACAGGCGACTTTCTAACTCAACTACATAGCTGGTATAATGGCCGTGCTCATGACTAGTTCCTTTTGGTAATACTTGATGTAAAATCCGCATTTGTACCATCAGTGTATACAGACATATATATGGCGAATAAACAAATGTACCATGGAATAGAATAACAGTTATGTGGGTGTGGAAAGAAAGAAGGGGGAAGTGATAATCCATTTCAGTCCAACATTTCATTCCAACATTTTGATTTGGACATGTGATTTTTGAAACATTTTTACACAGCTGTGGAATTACAGCATTTCTATTCTTTGATCACATGGTATTTGATGTGAATTATTTTGATGAATTGAATAGTCCTTCTAGTTTTTTAAATTTTTTTTGACATTTCTGTTAACAATGAAGTCTTGGATGGAGGACATACATGAACATAAAAAAAGAAAAGTAAATAAATATCTGCATAGTATGCATGTATGCATGCAAGTATAAAAGTGTCCTTAAAAGTAAAAGTACCTGTGAGCCAGCAGTGGTTGAACCCAATCATCAGAGAGGTGGGAGACCCATATGCTGGAAATGACTAGTAGTAGCTTTTGAACAAAGTGCTGCACACTTCTATTGTGTGGGCTTGCCTATGGATGCGTGATGCAGCACCCCCCTCACATGTTGTTATTTTCTGTGGTGGGGTATTGGCTGTCAATGCAGCACTGCCCCTGAAAGGAGGCATTAGTTTTTTCTGGTATCACGTTTGCCCGTAATTAGTGTTTCTGTGATGTGGGTGTGATGACAGGATGTACTGCCAGCCATGCCAAGAGAAGTAGGGCAGTGGATGTATGATTTGTGCCAGCACAGCTAGCTGGAATTTTGTAAATAATTATATGTCATTTGTATGTCAAGCTGATTTGTACTGATGCTTGTGCTGAAAATGTATTTGTGAGGTTTGCTTGTGTTAAAATGTATCAACAGTGTACCCTGCTGGAATGAAAAGAAATGTGCATATATTATTGTAACTGAATTAAATGTATATGTTTTAATACAGGATACTGGGACAGCAGAGGTTAACTAGCTAGCTTACTTTAAGAAAAATAAGGGAAATGTAAATGAGCTGTTAAACCATTAAAACATCACCCCACGGTGCTGAATCGACTTGACATGGTGGGTCTGGAAGAAGCCTTTGTTCATTAGCTCAGTAAAAAGAGGGGAAGCCCCAGGCACTGCCATAAACATTTAGATGTACATTGTAGCCATCTACACTAAATTCCTATCTCAGCCTCAAAGGGGGATACTGTGAGAATCTAGATTCAGGTGACCAGATTAGATCATTCTGCAAACCATCTTGGATATTATATTTTACAGGGAGTAATCTCTGAGTATTGAGTTTTCTGTTTTGAGGAACCTGACTAGAAAGCCTGCTCACAAATTTCATTGTGCCTTGCTCTAACAAGTAACTTATTAGGGAATCATAATTCTCCTAGATTCTGTCAGGAATATATTGAAGCTTAGTTTAGAGATTGTTTTTCTTTATTTGTATGAGTCTGTCCATCAGTGTTACATTTCCTGTGATAGGAACTTTGTGGTTTTTACTGCAAATATATATTCAGTACTTTCATGCTCTTTTATTATTTATTATTAAATATATTTAAAACTTTTATTGTGGCTGGTCCTTGTAGAAAGTATTTAACCTTTGAGAGTGCTTATATTTATTTGGTGACACTGTGTGGGCCACTCCAGAAGATCTAGCTGTCTTGATCATCTACTACCATTGTATTATTATTAATATTGCAGAGTATAATTGGACACCTTTTGTTAAGGGCCTTAGAGCAGCTGATTGTAGAGTGTCTGATGGTAGTGATAACTACCTTATACTCTGCCCAGAAGGGGACACAGCAGGTAAATTTGTGCCAGCCTTGCCCAGGTGTGTACGTGTGTGTGTGTGTGTGTGTGTGTGTGTGTGTGTGTGTGTGTGTGTGTGTGTGTGTGTGTGTGTGTGTGTGTGTGTGTAAAATCAAATCTCACAGTATGTGTGTATCAACCACTTGGAGCAGGGCCACCAAGCACTGGGCTTACAGAGAGGGTGCTGGAGGTTTTGGCTTAGACACTCAGCCGAGGACCTAACCCTACAGCTATACCAGTGAGGGGTCTTATTAGGGACCTGGAGGGAGACAAATAGAGAGATCCAGGCCCTGGACTGAGTGCGTTCCCTGTGTGCTCTTAAGGGAAATTGTACTTGATGCAGAGAGGTCTGCATCTGGAAATACTGAGTGAATCCATTTGTATTCCAAGTGCACACCCCTCTCCAGTGTCAATGGTGAGGATTCATGAGCCTTGATTACTGACTCAGTCTGGGGACATCACAGTGGATTTGCTCTTAGATGAAGTACTGTAACTTTCTGTGGTGAGGATTTATATATGGGTGCAGTACTGCACATTTTTGTGATGTGGATTTATCTGCATATAGATTCTACACCTTTCTGTGATGTGAGCTTGTCTGAGGTTGGAGTACTGTACCTGTCTATGGTATGGGTTTTATTGAAGAAGTGGTCTTGTACCATTCTGTGTTGTTAATATATCTATTGATATAGGACTGCATATTTTTGTGGTACAGGTTTGTTTGTGAATTTTGCACTGCGCCTTTCTGTGATATAGGTGTTTTCTGTGGATGTGGTACTGTAGCATTCTGTTACATAGTTTGTCTATGGAAAATGTTCAGCACCTTTCTGGGATACATGTTTGTCTCTGGATGATGCATTGTACCTTTTCTAGTCTAGCTTTGTCAACATATGTGGTACTATACCTTTCTGTAATGTGAGCTAATTTGTGGATGCACTGCTGCACCTTTCTGTGGTATGGGTTTGCCTGTGGATAAAGTACTGTTCCTTCTAGTGTTTTGGATTTGTCTATGTATGATGTGGTGCACCTTTCTGTGGCCTGAGTTTGTGTGAAAATGTAGTACTATACTTCTGTATGTTGTTCATTTTGTCTATTGATGTATTTCTACCTTTCTGCAGTGCATGTTTGATTGTGGATGCAGTAGTGCACTTTTCAGTGTTGTGAATTTGTCTGTGGAAGTGGTACTGCACTTTTCTGTGGTATGATTATTGAAGGTATGGTACATTATCTTTCTGTGGTGTTTGTGGATGTGGTTTTGTGCATGGATGTTTTACTATACTTTTCTGTGGAGTGTGTTTGCCTGTCTATGCATTCCTGTACCTTTCAGTGGTATGGGTTTGACTGTGCATGAATTAGGGCACCTGTTTGTAGTGTAGGTGTGTTTGTGGCTGCAGTATTGCACATTTGAGTACTGTAAATTTGTCTGTCGATGATGTAGTACAACGTTCTATGCTCTGGGATTATCTGATGTGGTACTACGTTTTCTGAAATGTTTATTTGTGGATACAATACTATACCTTTCCATGGTGTGGATTTCTTTGGTGAGGCAGTACTTTAGCTTTATGTGGTGTGTGTTATCTTATGCATGTGATACTAAACCTTTACATGGTGCAGTTTTGACTGTGGATGCAGTACTGATTTTTTTCTGTAGTCTAGATTTGCCTTTATTGGCTATGATATTATGACCTTCAATGATATGGGTTTGACTGTAGATGCAGTATTGCACCTTTTTGTGGTGTGGGTATGTTTGTGGTGCAGTATAGTAGCTTTCTCTGCTGTGGATTTGTCTATGGATGATGCAGTATACCATTCTGTGTTCTTGTTTTTTCTGCAGATGTGGTACTGCATTTTCTGTAATATTTCTTTGTGAAGGCAACACTCTACGTTTTCATGGTGTGGGCTTATCTGTGGATGAGCCTCTGTTGCAGTGTATTATTTTGAGGTGCTTGTTTGTCTGTGAATGTGTTAGTGAACTTTTCTGTGGTATGTTTTTTTTCTAAGGCCACGGTGTTGTACACTTCTGTTTTGTCTATTCATCTTTTGATACAGAACTGTAACTTTTAGTCACATGGATTTATCTGTGAATGGGTAAAACACCTTCCTGTGATGTAGGTTTGTCTCTGGATACAGTACTGTACCTTTCTGTGATGTAGCTTTATCTGTAGATGGATACTGCACCTGTCTGTGCATTAGGTTTAACTGTGGATGCATTACTGTGCCTTTCTGTGTTGTGAAGTTATTAGGTGATACAGAACTGCATTCTTCTGTGGTATGGACATTCCATTAGATGCACTACTGTTCTGTTCTGTGGTGAGGGTTTGTCTGTAGGTGTAAAATAGAAGTCACTGGAACCATGAGCATGGATATGTTACTGCACCTTTCTGTGGTATGGGTTTGACTTTAGCAGCAGCACTGTACCCTTATGTAGTGGGGGAGTTGTTTGTGAATGCAATATTCATCTTTTTGTTTTGTGGTTTTATCTGTTGATGATGCAGTGTATCTTTTGGTGGTGTCTGTCTTTCTATGGTATGGCTTTGTCTACTGTGATGGATTGTACTGTACCTTTCTGTAGTGCATGTGTACATTTTTAATTTTTGTTGTCTGCATATGTCTTTGGATGCAATACTGTAACTTTATGTGATCTGAGTTTGCAAGTAGATGTGGTACTCAGCCTTTATATAGCACTGATTTCTCTCTGGATGTGGATGATATATTGCACATTCTGTCATCTGGAATTGTTTGTGGATGATGCACTGCACCTTTCTGTGGTATGGGTTTGCCTCTGGATGCAGGACTACTCCTTTCTGTGATATGGGTTTATCTATGGATGTGGTATTGTACCTGTCTGTGGTGTCAGTGTGTCTGTAGATGTGGTACTGTAAATTTCCATGGTGGTTTGTTTTGTAGATATGGTACTGTACCTTTCTGTAGTGCATGTGCCTGTGGATGTAGTACTGGAGTTTTCTGTGGTATGGGTTTGTCTGTAGATACAGTGTTGTACCTTTCTGTTTTGCAGGGTTCATCTTTTCATTCAACACCATACCTTTCTGTATGGTGCATTTCTCTGATGATGCAATACTATATTCTTATTTAGTATGTCTGTCTTTGAATACCGTACTACATATCTATGTTGTTTAGGTTTAACTGTGGTTGTAGTACTGTACCTTTCTGTGTTGTGCATCTATCTGTGGATACTTTATTGTATCCTTCTATGGTGTGGGTTTGTCTTTGAATCAGTACTACACCTTTAGGTGTTATGGGTTGTGGATGATATCCTGTATCTATCTGTGGACTGTGGCTGTCTGTACCTCTATTACTGTGCCTTTCTGTGGGGAGGGTTTGTCTCAGAATGCAGTACTAAACTTTTATGGTGTGAGTTGGTGTGGGTTTGTCAGCGGATTTTGTATTTTACCTTTTTGTAGTGTGGATTTGTGTGCTGATATGCTACTCTCATGTCTGTGATCTGAGTTTGGCTATGGAGGCAGTACTGCACCTTTCTATAGTGCTGATTTCTGGATGATGTAATGTACCTTTCTGTGGTGTGAGATTGTCTGTAGACATGGTACTGTTCTTTTTTGTTGTGTGAGGTTGTCTATGTATGTGGATTATGCATGGTATCTTTGCATGGTCTAAGTTTGTCTGAAGATGCTTCACTATACCTTTCTGTGCTGTGCGTTTGTTTCTGGATGTAGTCCTGTGCTTTTCCATGGAGTTTCTTTTTTTCTGTATGAGGTACTGCACATTTCTGTGGACTAGGATTATCTGTGAATGCTGTGCTACACACTTCTGTTGTGCTGGTTTGCTTGTAGATGTAATACTGTAGTTCTCCATGGTATGGATTTCTCTGGTGATGCAGTACTTTAGCTTTGTGAGGTGTGTGTTGTTTTATGCGTAAGATACAGAATTTTTCTGTGGTACAGTTGTGACTATGGATGCAAAAATGATTTTTTTGTGGTCCAGATTTGCTTTAGATATGATATCATACTTTTCCCTGGTTTGATTTTGCCTACAAATTCGGTACTGCACCTTTCAGTGGTGTAATTTCCCTCTTGGATGCAGTGCTGTGCCACTTTCAAGTGTGGGTCTGCCTGTGCATGCAGTAGTGCATCTTTCTGTGATATGTATTTGTCAGTGTACATCAATCCACTGAATTGTGTGAGCTTAAAAGTGCATGTAATAAAACATCATTTGCCAATGGTGGATATGGAACTAGAACTTTATGTGGTGTGGGTTTGTCCGTAGATGTTTTACTGTACATTTCTGTAATGTGGACTTCCCTCTGCATGTGGTAAAATGCTGTTTTGTAGTGTGCTTTTGACTCTGGATGTAGGGAATGAAATTTTCTGCATTACAAATGCCAGTGGATGTGGTAGTACACTTTTCTGTGGTGGGTTTCTTTTTTTTTGTTTGTTTGAGATTTGTTTTCCTATGAAAGAATGACTGGGATGATATCCCCTTTAAGGTGAGGCCCAGGGAGAAAAGCACCACATTGACATAATATGGTTACAGTTAAACAAAGCTATTACAAAACCTAATACAGAAGAAGGACATATTAACTAAGTAAAAATTTCACCTTAATTTCATATGGTGTGAACCTGTACAAACGTATTACAACTATTTGGACAGATACATTGTCAGTAGTTGTATATTTACAGAATGTACATATTTACAAGTATTTCTATCTATCTATCTATCTATCTATCTATGGGTCTACTTCAAAACATCAAAATCTCATAACGTTGAAAATCATAACATTGAGACCATAACATTGAAAATTCAAAACACTGAAAACCCAAAACAATGAAACTTTAGAACACTGAAACTTAGCTTCATAACATTGAAAACTACATCGCACATGTAAATAAGATCCCCTCCACCTATAACAACATTTAACTAACAAACCACACTTTCTGCTATGTTTCTGAAGGGGGGCAACCCCCCCCTGCACCCCCAGCCCCCCACACCCCCCCCCATAAATTAAATATACCAACTCCAAAATTGCACTACAGTGGAAAACAGTTAATTTCCTAACTTTACTGTATTGCAATCACCATACACTGAGGTTTGGAAATTAACTTTTTTCTACTGTAGTGCGATCTTGGAATTGGTACATTTAATTTATGGGGGTGTATGGGGGGCAGAGCCCTCACATGCCCCCCTGCAGAAACGTAGTAGAAAGTGTGTTGTTAGTTAGGTGTTGATATAGGTGGAGGGGATGTTATTTACATGAGCGCTGTAGTTTTCAATGTTATGAAGAACACTTTCAGTGTTCTGAGTTTTCATTGTTTTGGGTTTTCAGTGTTTTGGGATTTCGATGTTTTGATCTCAATGTTTTGAATTTCACCATTAATAAATTTCAATGTTTTGAAGTAGACCCATATATATATATATATATATATATATATATATATATATATATATATATATATATGTGTGTGTGTGTGTGTGTGTGTGTGTGTATATGTATACACATACACAAATTTCTATTATTCTACTTTCATTCATTTCAAAAAAACTCCTGAAAACCCACTATTTAAGTGACTGTCTATGTTCATGTCACTCACCAGGCTAACCCAAACTAAGAGAATGTTTCTGTGTATAGCTAAGTATAAACAGTTCCCCTGAAAGCTTGTGAACCCGTTGATATTTACTTGACAAAACATATCTGTAAAAATAATACAAATGCTGTTTTAAGTTATTATGTACCACAATGATTGTCTACTATAAGAATTGTTAATCTCTAACATATTGTGTATGTTTGCTATAAGTATGCTCTATTTTTGTCTCTTCTCTCGTGTACTGTATTGTATTGTGCAGCTTTTCTCCCCGGGCCTCCACTGAAAATGGACCTGTGTCCAGTCGGACTTTCCTGGTAAACAAATGTAAAATAAAAATAATAAAATTTACTATTTATTGTTTTTGTCATAACACCCTCATTGTTATTCTTCCATAATTAACCCCCAGTCCTTCTTCCATAAGCATAATTTAATTTTTTTGCAATATTATTATTAAATAAAATGTTATTCAACCTTTCATTCCAAATAACACATATTACATAAAATAAATTATCTACCATTCTCACATATTCTTTCTTCTTGTTTGTATAATATCCGTACATAATCATATTCATATCTATATTGTTTATGTCATTCATATTCTCAAAAGGGGGTTGGTATAATGGTTAAGCTCTTTACCTTACAAACACAAGGTGCAGGGATTTATTCTTATGTGGGGTAACTGGCCAGGCTTAAAATGGCCCACAAGGGCAGTTAGCCTAGTACTATTCTATGAACCACTCTTTTACATTATAAAAAAAAAACATGTTCTGTTGTCTCTTCCTCCTCACAAAATAAATACACTCTTTCAGTTTTCTTTTTATATGGTATATTCCCCTTTACTGGTAACTTACGTATTGCCATTGGTTCATAGGTTCATAGGAGGTTACTAGGCTAGTGGTCCTAGAGCCTTTACAAGCCTAGCCATGTTAAACCCAAATATCCCCATTTGTTCTTTGAGTAGTTCACAGAATGAATTTATGAACAGACAAGGTCTGTGATTAGCACCAGCTATGCCTGTCCATGAGGGATAGGGGTGTCACCTCAGGGGGTGCACAGTAAATCTTAACACTCTACTGACTTAGGACACCACTTCCTCCTTAATTTAATGGCTTTAATCACTTCTTCTGGTAAATTTTCCCATGGAATTACATAATAATATTGTCTCATCATATTACTATGCCACATCTTTCTTTCTCTATATCATCGTTTTTTTTTATTTTCCATAGTATTTTTCCTGATATTTTTTTAATTTCTTCATTTACATATTCTTTTTGTCATTTTTTATATTCTCATCGTGACTCAGAACTTTTTTGTACTTATATTTAAACATCCTCACTATTAATTTCTCATTCTCTTCTTCACCTACTTTAATACTCAATACTAGCATAAAGAAGCAGAATAAACAATTAGAATTAGTAAAACCAGTCCCCTTTGTGTTCAGTCAGATACAACGCAACTCTTTTCACTGGGTTTAATCTTGAACCCCATATGAAAGAAAACACCATTTGCACAATTTCCTTTTAATATTTTTTGTGATCATATAAACATTTAACATATATGCTATGTTCCCATTGATACAGAATTTACCAGATACACCTTTTTTTCCTAAATGCTAGTCTATACATCTATATATCCACCACAGAAGACATATTTATTTAATTTCTTCTAACCAACTCTCTCATTCCTTCATAACCTTATATTTTTTCCCAAATGCTATTCCTAACAAAGGGACTTCATTCATTAAAAAATGCAGAGCCCCAATTTTTACCACATCACCTAAACCATTTTATCTTAATTGAAAGTCATTCCCATTTTTTAAACATCCATTCAGACAACCCAACACTTCCTTCATCCATATTTTGTTGTCAGCAACTACAGCTATATTGTCTGTGTATGTCAAAACTCCTGGAATCACCACCTCCTTTTGCATCACATATCTAGCATCTTTCATTTTATAAGCTACTTCACTCACTATGACATTACCAATGCAATACTATTCCACTCATGGGACATCCTTGTCTTATACTACACTTTGTGCGCATTTCTTTACTCAGCCACCTATTCAGTAACACTCCTGTTCTATTATTGTTATATGCTGACGTACACACTCTCCTAATTTGATTGTCTAGTCCATACTTCTCCATAAAATCCCATGAAGCATCAAGTCCTATTGTATCAAATGCTTGCTAATATCATTTATTATATGTCTCATATCCTCCTTTTTACTTATAGTATCATCCTCAATTTAACTCACATCCAATAACAGTTCTTGACATCCTTTCCATTTTATACCATATATACTTTCTTCCATAATATCCCTCATCCTTCTTTCCTTCCACTGTCCTCTGTATTATTCTCATAAAAATTATAATCTGTGTTATTTAGCGTGATTGGTTTCCGTTTTTATTTTATTCTTCTCATCTTTTTTTCTTATAAATTTCAATATCGCACTACATAACTCTTAATAAACAAACTTCCCTTCAACCATCCAATCACTTCATTTGCAAAATACTTTCTTTGCCAGTCCATTAATTTCTTATACATTCCATGTTCTATGCTATCTGGGACTGATACTAAATCAACATTTCCTTTCTTATGTACTTCATTCGATTCACTAATATTAATTTCTTTTTTTAATTCTTCCTTAACTCATTCTGGATTTTTTCCTTTCTCACTTATTTTGCTAGTTTTTACTCTTGTACATATTTCTCACATGCTTTATTACAATACTTGTAATTTGCTCTTATGTTCTTTTTACCTGTTTTTTCACCTTTTTCATTTAGCTCATTATATTAATATACTCCTTTACCATTTTCATTATACTAATATCCTCCTTTACTATTTTACCCAAATGTGCAGATCCCTGCCCTTCTCCCTTCTAAATAATTTGTCTACCTAAATATTAATGCTGTATTTTTTATTTCTTTTATGTATTTGTTTTTGTATATCATAATGCTCTTTTGTATTATTCTCTAAATTCTCTAGTACAATTGTATGCATTTCCCATATTTCACTTTCTCTTCCTTTCTTACATCATCCTGACATTGAACAAAAACACTTGTTATACTTCTTTTTAACCATCATGGTTGTAGTATCCTTCCATAACTGCAATACTTCCAGTCTTTAACTTCATTCCATAATTTCTCATTTAATCTTTTATTCTCTTTCCTATTTTAATATTTTATTTATTTATTGTTATTTGTTAACCTGGTTAGTCCGACTGATCCAGGGGCCCGTTTTCAGTGGAGACACGAGGAGAAAAGCTCTAGATACATTTCACAATATAAAAACAGAGATATATTTACAAAGGTAAAATATGAAGTTGTTATGCATAGAAAAAAAGAAATCACAATTTTACAGAGTTGTGTATAAGCTGCATAGTGTTGCTATAAAACAGCAATAAAAAGTTCACATGTAGATATATATACAGGTTTCAGCAATAAGTCTATGTGCAGCAGTATTTACAAGAATCAGGTTATAAGTCTACAGTAATAGATGTATTAAAGAGACAAATAAAAAATATGATGTATGCAGAGAGTCAGGAGACAGAATTAACAGGATAGCAATAATATGTCAGGTAGGAGTTTGACAAGGGCAGGACTAGGTCTTTAGTAGGTAGTTTTTAAGTTCGAGTTTGAATTGGGCTTTATGGGAAATAATTCTTATATTATAGGGGAGGGCATTCCAGGTATGAGCAACAGAGAATTTATAAAGGGATTTACCAATATTTTTATGGGTTTGTAGATGTTGAGAAGATTTTTGTCAGATGTGCGAAGCTGGCGATGGGGGTTACAGAGTAATACTAGGTTTGAGATGGAGGGACAGGATGTAGGGTTGTAGAGTATAGAGTGTGTAATGTGTAATTGTGGAAGAAGAAGTTGTTTTTGGAATTCAGGCCAGAGTAAAGACTTAAGAGTGTGGCAGTGGTGTGATTTATATGGTTGGTTGGAGGCAAATTTAGCTATTTTGTGGTAGGTTTGTTCTAGTTGGGAGAGGAGAGATGACTGAAGGTTAGTGAGTACTGGAGCTGCATACAAAAGACAGGGTAAGAGGCAAAATACAGCAAGGGAGGGTTTGGTGGATGGTAAGAGTAGTTTATGATTTTATGATGAGTTTTTTAAAACTATAATCCACTCTGCTACAGGCCCCATGATGAGCTCAGTGTCTCTCCAACCTAACACCACTCTTAAGTATTCAACTGCGGTACCACCTTTATCATTCTTATAAGAAAAGCGCAGTCCGGGTCTGAACTGTTTGCAAACAGCTAAAGTTAACTTTCAACCTAACACCACACTTAAGTATTCAACTGCGATACCACCTTTATCATTCTTATAAGAAAAGCGCAGTCCGGGTCTGAACTGTCTGCAAACAGCTAAAGTTAACTTTGAACCTAGCACCACTCTTAAGTATTCAACTGCGGTACCACCTTTATCATTCTTATAAGAAAAGCGCAGTCCGGGACTGAACTGTCTGCAAACAGCTAAAGTTAACTTTGAACCTAACACCACTCTTAAGTATTCAACTGCGGTACCACCTTTATCATTCTTATAAGAAAAGCACAGACCGGGTCTGAACTGTCTGCAAACAGCTAAAGTTAACTTTGAGTATGTGTCTACCTGTTTGAGCCAATATTCATTTTCCCCTGGAGAGCACTCTGCTTTGGCTTGTAAGCAGCCCCCCACACACACACACACACTCATCTTCCACTTTCTCTCTTATTCCCTTCTGTTAGAAAATAGTATCAATAACTGATCAATACTGTGTGTTTGTTAATTTAAACTGAGACCACAGTAGCCTAATGATACAAGGTTATCCTGTTTTTCCACCTGAGAAATGGTTAAGAAATGACTTACAGTTTCAGAGCAGTCCTTGGTCAATTCTGATTGTTTCTTAAACACAAACTTGTCTTTGCTTTGGCTCATTAGCAGCAGTACAAAAGAGCTGCCTGCTCACACCCTTGTTCTCCCCCTCTCCCTTCCCTGTTTATTACCTTAAGACAATCCCAAAGTTAATAAATATTACCTGTGGCAGGCACCATTTTTAAAACTACAACCACCCTTGTTACTATCATATGTTCATTTATCAATTAACTCTGTTACCTGATGGTTTCCAGCCCCCTCATAAGAGCAAGTAACAGGGTCTCTACCCACTTCGTTCCCCACCCTGCCCCCTATTCCCTCCCGCCTCCAGTGGTCCCACCTTTATTACACTCACAAACCCTTCCCATCTTTCCAATAGCCAACCACAGCACTAACCCAACACTACCTCCTCCATCTTCCCACTACTATCACACCTCCTCAACTAACATGTACAAGCATACCTTACCTATGCTAACTGCATGCACTCTCCTTGCATATCTTACATCCTACCAAAGCTCCATCATTCCCCCACTCAACCACTACCACTGTACTCATGTCTCACCCTCACTCAGCTCCCCTCCCACCAACTCAAGAACCATCCCTATGCACCCCCCACATATTCTACCCACTATATTATGCAAACATAAAGCATCCCTACAACTTAACATAGTAACCCTCCCACTATACCTATTACCCACAGAGCACAATTATAAAGTTTCCCTTATAAACAAACACATTCAAAAACTGAGAAAACTAATAACCTTATGCATATCAAAACTAGCCCTAAGTGGAGACATCCACCCCAACCCTGGCCCTACCATCTTCAACCCCAATCCTCATAATCAGACTAGAAACCACAACTTCTCCCATATTACAGCCAATAGAAAGCCAAGTGACTTCCTTCTACTAAGCCTAAACACTAGAAGTATATCCAACAAAGACCATGAACTCCATGCCACCACAGACTTGTACTCCCCAGATATAGTCATCCTGATAGAAACCTGGCTAAAACCTCACAGTACCAGTGAGCAAATACTCCATACCGGTTACAGCATACTAAGAGTAGACTGGCTAAACAAGAAAGGAGGCGGTGTAGCTATAATATTTAAACAGCATCTAAACATCCAGATCTTAAAATCATCAGCTCCACAAATAGGTAATGAAGAAATAATATATACCAACCTCAAAATAAACCAAAACCATCAACATGATTGGATGCTACTTCCCACCTGGCCAAAACATCCCTCCACTAGAAAACCTCCTCAGCTGGTCTACCCACCATCTCCCCCAAGAAACTATCATTTTAGGTGATTTCAATATTAACTGGCAATCCTGTTCTGGCAACCATCCAACCCATCATGTAAACCTTCATGGCTTCACCTAACTAGTCCAGTCGCCAGCCAGGATAAATAAAAACTCCAGCAAGCACACTACCCTGGATTGGATACTAGTCAGTAAGAGCCCCCAGTCATATATAACAGGCTGCTTATCAGATAGCCTCAGTGATCACTCCCCAACATTCCTACTCAAAAAATACCTATACCAAGCTAAACCGTCAAATATGTAAAAAACTAAACTTTAACCCACTCACATTCATCTCATCTCTCAAAGAATGTAACTGGCATCCTCTAAAGTACCTCAGTCTTGATGACGCATTTGAATTTTTTAATACTACCTTCCTGAGCATTCTTAATTACCATGTCCCCATAAGACTTTCCAGAACCAAAGCACAACCCTTCCCATGGCTACAGAAAACCACTAAGTCAGAAATGAAAAACAGGGATAAAGCCTGGGAGCACTGGCGCAAAACCAAAACCCCCCTCAACTAGACAGAAATTCCTAGAACTACACAATAGAGTCAAAAAGCTAATAAAACAGGACAAATTCCAATACTACCAGTCTGCCCCAGACTCCTCCCAACACAGCCCCAAACAATTCTGGTCCTCCATAAACTCCATCCTCCACCCAGGTAAAGTCAGTACCCCTCCTCCTAACATCCCTCACTCCTCAGAAAATATTGCTACCTCATTCAACACACACTTCACACAAACCATACTATCACTAGCTAAACAACACAACCCCCCTCCCCTCCAACCCACACCTTCAACTAGTAATCTCCCCACTGCCTTCTCTTTTTCTCCTGTCCCTACCTCTAACATAAAAAAAACTCTTAACTAAACTGAAGCCCACCAAATTAGCAGCAGACAACCTCCCAAGGGAATACCTACAAATCGTAGCTGATGCTCTGGCCTACCCAGTATCCATCTTGATTAACCAATCTCTGTCAGAAAGTTACGTTCCCACACTGTGGAAAGTATCACATATAATTCCCCTCCACAAAGGCGGACCCTCCACAGAAATAAACCAGCTACCGCCCCATAGCTATTCTCTCTCCACTCTCCAAAATACTAGAGAGATGCATACACTCTCAGGTCTTAGACTACTTCCTTACTAACAACCTCCTTTCCAATACTCAGCATGGTTTCCAACCAAATCATAGCACCACCACTGCCTTACTCTCCTTTACTAACACTATCCTTCAGCATAAAAACAATGGCTATCTCTCCTCTGCTACTTTCCTAGACCTTTCTAAAGCATTTGACATGGTTCCACACAAACAACTCATCTCTGTCCTCAATAACCTATCCTTCTCTCAATCAGTCACCAACTGGTTTCAGAGTTACCTGTCTGACCGCCAACAATCCATTGTATGGCAGAATGACATGTCTTCCCAACTAACTGTCTCCATAGGGGTTCCCCAAGGATCCATCCTTGGACCCCTACTCTTCTCTGTTTTCACCAATAATCTAGCCACTGCCACCAAACATGGCACACTCATACAATACATAGATTACTCAGCCATCATCTGCTCAGCCCAGTCCCTACCCAAACTTCAAAAAGTCACAAAGGAAGCCTTTTCCTCTGTTGAAACTTGGTTATCCGATGCCCAATTAATACTCAACCCAAACAAAACTAAGCTACTTATCTTCCAACCCACCAAACATACTCAGAACAACTCTCACTTTAACATCACAGCAAAAGACAACACCACTATAGACCCAACTGAACACACCAAATTGCTAGGAGTGGAAATAGACAATAAACTAAAATTTGACATTCACACATCCATGACCCATAGTCACCCAGATACCTATAAGGTAGGATCTCTCCCTGACGACATTAGTGATCACATTCTAACCTTTATCACTAAACAAAAGAAATATAGCCCAAAAAAGAACAATTTTGTCACCTATCGTTCTAAAAAACATTTCCATGCTGAGAACTTTATTAATGAACTAAATGCATGTAACTGGTCATCTCTAAAACTACTTAATCTAGATGAAGCAATCTCTTACTTTAATTCTACTTTCCTTCAAATTCTAAATAACCATGCTCCTTTCTGCTCCTCCAGAATCAGGACAAAAATAGCCCCCTGGCTCACAAAACAAACCAAAGAAAAAATGTTTCTACGAAATAAAATATGGGCAAGATGAAGAACCTCTAACAGCTCTGTAGATCATCTATACTTTAAGCAACTAAGAAATGCTGTCAAAAAGGATATAATCTCAGACAAAAAAAACTACTACTCCCACCTGCAACATTCACACTCTAATAATCCTAAAAAATTCTGGTCTGGCATTAATAAACTTCTCAAACCAGGACATGCCACAACTCCTTCCCCCTGCTCTATTCCTAGTAGTAATCCTCTGCAAATAGCTAATGCCTTTAACAATTAATGAAAAAACACACAATCCGCTGGTCGGTACAATAAAGGTGTATCCTCCAAATGAACCATGCTCCAAAGAATATTTTGTTACTGAATAATTGCTTTAATAAACAAACGAATACCAACAGCACAAAGCACAACAAGCTTGGATTAAGCACGCTTTCGTCTCTACGTATGAGACTTCATCTGAATCAATAAAACCATTAATTAATGCATTTAAATACTTTTTGTTGTAAATTAAAAACCTTGGCAACAAATTAAAACAATTATTGCTTCAATTCAAAGCACTGTAGAATGCACCTAAGGGGCTACTTTGAACGTTCCAAAACTGCTTGTAAATGCATTCATAAAAAATCATTCATAAAACAGCTAGTACTCAGTAAAAAATGAATATATCAAAATTACAATATAAAATGTTAATAATAATAATTAATAATTACTTCATTGAAGCTATTCAAACTTTAACTCAAACTCTTGTTCCCATGTCCCCCACTCCTACACCACAAACTAACAGTCCCTTTCCCTCCCTTCATTTGCAACCTGTACCCATCTCCTTTATCTGCAAACTCCTTCAGAAACTCAAACCCTGCACTCCCTCTGCTGATTGCCTCCCAGCAGAATACCTTCAAATTGCAGCCAAAGCCATAGCATACCCTGTTTCTATCCTGATAAACAGATCCATCTCTGAAGTCTACATCCCCTCTATTTGCAAATTCTCACATATAATCCCTTTGCACAAAGGAGGTAAATCTACTGAAATCTCCAACTACCGTCCTATTGCTCTACTCTCCCCACTAGCCAAAATTATGGAAAAATGTATTCACCATCAGCTACTCCAGCACCTTCTCCAAAACAACTTGCTTGCTAACTGCCAACATGGATTTAGGCCCTTTCATAGCACTACTTCTGCCCTTTTAACTTTTACTGATTACATAAATAGGAATCGTAACAATAACTGTCTCTCAACTGCTCTATTTATTGACCTTTCCAAAGCCTTTGATATGGTCAATCATAACCTACTTATCAATGTGCTAAAAGCCCAATCTCTTGACCCACAAGCAATCCTTTGGTTCAAATCTTATCTGGAAAACAGACAACAAGCAGTACTCTGGGACAATAATCTATCCACATACCTCCCAGTAAGCACTGGAGTTCCTCAAGGTTCTATCCTAGGCCCTCTTCTTTTCTCCATCTTTATTAATGATCTCCATACTGTTTTTCGACAATCCACCTGTATACAATATGCTGATGACTCTACTCTTATCTGTACTGCCAAGTCTTCTTCCTCTCTCTCCACACCCTTACACAAAATGTATTTAACACAGTTGAAAAATGGTTCACACAACGCTGCCTTCTTCTTAACCCTAAGAAAACTAAGCTACTACTCTTTACTCCCACCATAAAATCTCCTCAGTTCCACTTCACTATTACCTCTGACAATGGAACCTGCATTTCCCCTGATTCTACTGCTCAACTACTTGGCATAACTATTGACCATAACCTCAGCTTCGATGCCCATGTTAATAATATTATAAAAACTGTTAATAAAAAAATTAGGCTCCTGTATAGAATAAAACCCTTCCTTACACCTCTAGCTAAGAAATCCATAGCCCAGACTCACCTTACTTCTACCCTATTCTATGCTTCTGCCATTTACACCAATCTATCAAAGCATAATCTCACCAAACTTAAAACTAGCTACAATAACATAACCAGATTTGCCACTGGCTCTCCATACAGAACTCATCACTGCCTCAACCTTAAACAACTCAGATGGTTAGAACTACAAAATCAACTACAATACAATCAACTTGTGATTGCACAAAAAATCCTGCACCATCCTACTAATACTCCCATCCTCACTAATCTGATCTCCCCTTATAAAAATCTTTCAACACTACGCTCAGCTAATAAACTTCTTATTGCCAGCAACCCTTCTAATAACAAAGCAGGCGATTCCCTCTTCTCCAATGTTGTGGGTAGAATCTGGAACAAACTTTCTAATACACTCACCTCACTCTCATCCTCTCTAATCTTTAAAAAACACCTTAGAGACCACCTTAAAATACATTGGCTTTGCCCCTGCTCAAAGCCTGATTGAATCTACTTTTCATCTCTCCCCTCCCCTGGTTCCTTCTCTCTTGCTTCCTTAACAATTATCCTCCCTTATCTTATGAACAACACTATAAAAAGTTTCCTAATGTTCTAATGTTTTTGTTTTTGATTGACTTCACATGAACCCTACTAAAGCATTAAGACTTGTTTATTTTTTACTTCTACTCTAATGAAATGTTACATTGTTCACGATTTGCAAAACTCAGATAAAGATAAAAAGTCTCTTCACCAAAAACAAACAAAACCATTTCCTCAATAAAGCATCCTGTAGATCCAGAAAATCTTCAATGAATTCATAATGAGCTCCATTTTATCCATTTTTTAGAATTGAACATCAGAACACATATGTCTAATTATCAGTTTTTAAAATCAAATATGATAGCAGCAATTAAAAAAATTAACTACAAAAAAAAAATATAAAACTTTTACAATTGTAATTCTTGATATAATATATTATACCAAACTATAGAATATAAAATAAAAAAAAAAACAATAATAATAAAAAAAAAAATAAAAATAAAAAATAATAAAATAAAAATAAAAATAAAAAAATATAAAAGTAATGATAATATAAAGAGACAAATATCTATATAATAGAACATAATGTCCTACTCCTAGATCCTAATTTTCTATATTTCCCAATACCCTCATTATTTTAATAATACAGCTTAAATAATAAAATAATATAATAATAAATACAAATTATAATAAATATATAAATAAATAAATAAATATATATATAAAATAGAAAATAAATAATCTATAGCCCTGAGTATATATAAATCCAATATAGCATATAATAAATATAGCAATATATGTAATAATATATAATAATATATATGCATATATATATATGTATATATAAATATATATATATTTTATATAATCAAGCAACTAAAAATTCCATAAAGCATATTAATTCAAACATTAAATCAAACACATAGAATATTTCATATATATATGCTAAGTGTAATGCTATATGTACCCTATATATCTATCAATAATAATGCATATCTATAATATATATATATATATATTACATTATAAATATATATATATATATATATATATAAGCTGTATATGTATGCATGCTAAGCATGCATGTGTGCATCCTATATATCTATATATAGCATATACATATTCTTGTCTAGCTAACAAGCATAACACAATAAATAAACCTCCAAAGTGCCTCATGCCTATATATATATAATATATACATCAATATATACATTCATTATATAATTAATAATATATAAAACTAAAATATATCTAAAATAAAATATATAAAAAAAATATATATATAATATCCTATCTTCTATCATATACATACATATACCATTGTATATCTGTATATCACATTTCATGAAATGTCAATCAAATCAAAACATTCAAAAAACAAATGCATAAAATAACAAACAACAATACACAGATATTCAGATATTTATATATATAAATAATACTTGTTGCTGTTTATTGTTTTACTTTAAATGTTGAATGCTAATGAAATATAGAATCCATCATCATCTTGTTGCTAGTACTAAAACTGTACATATATATACACATACATGGTATCAAAAAAAAAAACCAAAAAAATATATAACAATCAATATGTATATAATATAAAATAATATATATATAGATATATAATACTATATATAAATATATACTAAACTACATAATATAAAAATCTAGTTAGTATATTATGCCACAAATGGTCTGGAATCATTATCCAAGAATCATTATCTTTAAACTCATCATCAAATACATCTCATCATTTAATTTTATTTATCTATCTATAGTAACTAGTATAGTCTCCTACCTATCATATCATCTCTTATAGAATCTGCATGAATCTAAAGTAACCAAACCAGCAAAAGCATTCCCTATAAGATTCATCGTGGAGAACACACTACACACTGGTTGTGGATGATGTGTGATCATCTTCTCATCTTTAGAATTTTTTTTTTTTTTTTATTGTTCACGATTTATTATTTTTTTTCTTTTCATGTCTTATTTTGTAATGTGAAACTAATCATTTTTAGAATATTTTGAATGTATTAATTTACTCATGTTGGAGCTTTTCTCCTCGGGCCGCTACTGAAAAGGGATATGTATCCAGCTAGACTAGCTCGGTCAACAAATGTAAATAAATAAATAAATAAATAAATGACCATAAAAAAAGTCCACAAAAAACTAGGAGCATTATACAGAAATAAGCAACTTCTCACCAAAGCAGCAAAGATTTCAATAGCAAATTCCCACCTCATCTCCACCCTACTTTATGCCTCTCCAATATATACCAACCTAAGGCAATGCGATCTAAACAAGCTAGAGACCGGCTACAACAAAATCGCCAAATTCACCACAGGGGCATCCTACCATAGTCACCACTGTCTCTCACTTGCTGAACTGGGCTGGCTTGAACTCCCTCACCTCCTTCAATGGTATCAACTCTCACTCGCCCACAAATTAGTAAACCATCCACTTAATATCCCATCCCTCCAGAATCTACTCCAACCCTATCGCACCACCAGACCACTAAGATCCAGCAACAAAAATCACTTGCAGATCACTAAAGCCAATAAATCTGCTGGTGAAGCACTATTCTCTTGCACCATAGCCAAATTATGGAACTCCCTCCCACCCACAATTACCTCCATACCATCATTCACCCACTTCAAAACTTTACTAAAAGCGCACCTAAAAACATGCTGGCTATGCCCTTGCAACTCCCACTCTAATATCACCAACCCCATCCAACCACTACCTTTCTTTCCACTCCACTAACTACCTTGATTATAGCAAGCTCAGATGCTCATAAGCCTAGTACTTATTATACAGCAGGAACTTCTTATTGTAACATTTGCTAATGTCTGTTATGTACTTCACAGATAAAGATTCTAGTTGTCTACTGATGTACTATATTCTTCATCTGTAAATATGTTGTAAGTAATTGCTTTGTTAAATTGTTAATCGCTATGTAATCCAATGTAACTACTGTCTGTTTATTTTAACTGCGGAGATTTTCTCCCCGGGCCTCTGCTGAAAATGGACCTATGTCCAGTCGGACACTCCCGGTCAACAAATGTAAATAAATAAATAAATAAAATAAATGATTACAGTACAGTAGTCCAAGTTTTTGGTTGGTTTTCTTTATACATTGATTGATATGTATGTCGAACTTTAGTTCATCATCGATAGTTACTCCAAATAATTTAGTATAGGGTTCGGGTGTGATGGTAGTATTTTTAAGTGAGGTAATAGAGAAGGAGGATTTAAGATGAATCATTTTTTTTGGAAGGAAAAGTAGAAGCTTGTTTTTTTTGGGTTTAATATTAATTGATTATCAGTGAGCCAGGTTTCAATGGAAGTGAAGGTGTCTTGGGTATGTGCAAGTAGTTCTGGGATACTGTGGGTGGTGGTGATAAGGGTTGAATCGTCAGCATATTGTAAGAGTGTAGAGAGGTTACTAGTGGTATGTAGTTTGTTAGTGAAGATATTGAACAAGAGGGGTCCCAGGCTGGAACCTTGGGGAACATCAGTGTTGATGGGTAGAAATGGAGAGGTGACCGATTGCCAGCATATAGCATACAGCGTAATATACATCCTTTTTTTCGTCACCTCCATTCATATTGTTAATGATCTAAAAAAAACATCACAACTGTATTGCCATCTGCTGCCGCAGGCCTTCCAGTAATACAAAATAATTAATTTCAGATTCAAGTGCTCCCTTCTAAAAGTTCATTGACTTTTGTTTCACACAGCTAATTTATTGTATCATATCGTTTCCTGTATTTTTTTTTTTTACATTTTCTCCTTAAATCACAATTAAAGACCTCTGAAATTATAATTTTCTTATGTTAACCACAATATCATCTAATATTTGATGACACAGATTTTCTCTTTCCTTGGTAGTTAAAATTGCATAGGATCATAGCAAGCTACTAGGTTATTGGCCCTGTGGCCCTTATAAGCTTAGCCAAGAGTTTAGCTCATGTTTAGACAAGTCAGCAGCCAATGCCCCTGTCATCTGTACATATAATGCTATAATTCTGTAAACATGTTCTATCTACGTCACATCCATAACAGTTAACTTTCCCATCCTTAATAATGTTAAATCTAGTATTTCACAATTTTTACAAAACACAGACACTTCAGAACAACATTCACTTCCTAAGATTCATATTAAATTTCCACCTCACACTTTCTCTAATTGCAATCTTTATTCACATTTTGCATATCATTCCAGTATTACTAACCTTCTCACAGTGTTAATAATATTGTTCACATTTACTGAAAACACTTTAAAATTATTGATTTTTCTTCTTTCAAAGTTTAGGGGGAATAGTTTTAATTTTTGTTTTCTTATTTTTGTTCTTTCCACAGCTGAGTATGTTTTCCTGGTTTATGTACAAATAATTCTTGACCCTCAGAATCATATTTTTTACTATCTAGAATTTAAAAAAATATTAGTATCAATTCCTTTTGACCTCTCTTCCTGCATGCAGACTCTCTCTTCATTTTCCCTCCATATTTCACATCTTCTACAGTTTTTTCTTCATCGTGTTCAATCTTTCCCCAGCCTGCTGTTGTCCTGCCTTGTGTATATTGTCTTCCCTTTCCTCTTTTTTTCATTAATTACTGTTTGCTCTTGACAGTCCATCCAAAGTGTTCCTTTTTTAAACAACCTGCAGTTAGGCACACACCTTCTTGCTGTATGTCTTTGTCCCCACACTAGTTACATTGTACCTTGTCACAATCATTAATTAACTGAGAAAAGTCCCCACAAAAGAAGTATGATTAATGCTAAAAAGAATTTCTCAATTCCCCTGTATGACCAGCCACAAAAAGTAGCAGTTGGCAAGTGTCTCACAATGTTTTTTCCCATTTCAAAACAGCTTCCAACATCCACCCTCCATTCCATAAGTTTCTGCATGCAGTTTTTTAACATCGACTTCTTCCGGTTCATCAGTTCTAACCTACAAAGTAAGATTTCTTAACATTTAAGTTGCTACGAGAAATAAATAATTGTTCCACCAATGAAAGTCCTTCTTTTTGTTACACAGGTCCAGAAATTTCCTCATCAGTCCATCAGTTTCAAATATTAAGTCACAGAAAGTCTCTGTCCCAATATGTATAAAAGATTACATTTCTTGAGCTTTAAATCCCAGAACAGTTTCCAAATTGTCCCATACATGATATCTATCACAGTGCCATTTTGTGTTATTGTTCTCACAGATTGTCCCATACATGATATCTATCACAGTGTCATTTTGTGTTATTGTTCTCACAGATTGTCCCATACATGATTTTTATCTATCACAGTGCCATTTTGTGTTATTATTCTCACAGATTGTCCCATACATGATAGATATATATCACAGTGCCATTTTGTGTTATTGTTCTCACAGATTGTCCCATACATGATATCTATCTATCACAGTGCCATTTTGTGTTATTGTTCTCACAGATTGTCCCATACATGATATCTATCACAGTGCCATTTTGTGTTATTGTTCTCAATGATTGTCCCATACATGATATCTATCTATCACAGTGCCATTTTGTGTTATTGTTCTCACAGATTGTCCCATACATGATATCTATCTATCACAGTGCCATTTTGTGTTATTATTCTCACAGATTGTCCCATACATGATATCTATCACAGTGCCATTTTGTGTTATTATTCTCACAGATTGTCCCATACATGATATCTATCTATCACAGTGCCATTTTGTGTTATTGTTCTCACAGATTGTCCCATACATGATATCTATCTATCACAATGCCATTTTGTGTTATTGTTCTCACAGATTGTCCCATACATGATATCTATCTATCACAGTGCCATTTTGTGTTATTGTTCTCACAGATTGTCCCATACATGATATCTATCACAGTGCCATTTTGTGTTATTGTTCTCACAGATTGTCCCATACATGATATCTATCTATCACAGTGCCATTTTGTGTTATTATTCTCACAGATTGTCCCATACATGATATCTATCACAGTGCCATTTTGTGTTATTTTTCTCACAGATTGTCCCATACATGATATCTATCTATCACAGTGCCATTTTGTGTTATTGTTCTCACAGATTGTCCCATACATGATATCTATCACAGTGCCATTTTGTGTTATTGTTCTCACAGATTGTCCCATACATGATAGCTATCTATTACAGTGCCATTTTGTGTTATTGTTCTCACAGATTGTCCCATACATGATATCTATCTATCACAGTGCCATTTTGTGTTATTGTTCTCACAAATTGTCCCATACATGATATCTATCACAGTGCCATTCTGTGTTATTATTCTCACAGTTGGTATTCTCTTCTTTTTAAAAGCAGTTTTACTTACAGTTTCTTACTGCTGTCCTTTTTTGCCTACTGTCACTGTTGCATATGCTTTAGTTGCTGCATTATCTTCTGCCACAAAACCAGATCCCTTCTTAGTTTGTTGTTGCTTTCTTCTTTCACTTTCTGTCACTGTTGCATAAGTTTTGACTTTTGCATTTTCTTCTGACACATCACCTGTTTTTTTTTTCCACATCACCATCCTCGGCACGTCTGAAAAAGTTATCTACAATCTCACTGCATGAAACAGCAGAACTGTCACCTGGATCATGCCGCTCAATTATTTTTAACATCATCTGCAAGCCCTCCTGATACCAGTTCTGTTATCTGCACCACTCCAACAGGCTCACTTCCTTCTCTATGGAGACAGCTAAATACTGTTCATTTGTAACACCCACTACACGGGAATCTTTGTTTACATTCTGAAGCTCAATACTGAACAACTTTTCTCCAAATTCTCACTTTCCACCTCCAAATTCACCATAGCTTTTCTCTCCTCCTCCATGTGGCAGCTTCCCTTAGGCCCCTCCCTTGCTGTTGTGGGAGCCCTCTGGTGCCATCTAACAGCTCCAGAGAGTGGAGAAAGTTCCCTGATACCCTGGCACAATTTCTTCTATAAGTATAAATACCACATTAGATCTTCTCTGAAAAGAGACTGTTAGCCTAGTCATATTAATCCAGTCAACAAAGGATAACTTAATAAAATATGAAAACTAAGTCTTTCTTTCCAAACAAAGTCTGGTATACAGGGGGTGGAGGGAGGGAGGGACTAGTTCAGCCATGGATGTGGCACTACACCCTTCTATTGATGTGGTCCTACACATTTTGTAGCATTCTGTTTTGGGGCATATGGTATTGTACCTTTATGTGAAGTGTGCTTGTCTGTGGATATGGTGAACTTTTCTGTGGTATGGGCTAGTCGAGCAATGCACATTTGTGTGATGTGGATTTGTCTGTAAATTAAATACTGCATCTTTTTGTTGTGATGATTTGCCTCTAGTTTCAGTAATGTAACTTTCTATGTAGGTTTATTTGCATATGCAGTGCTGTACCTCTCTGTGTTGTACATTTATCTGTGGACACAGTAGTTTATCTTTCTGTGGTGTATATGTACATGTGAATTTTGTACTGTACCTTTCTGAGGTATGAAACTTTTCACTGGGCATGGTACTATACCTTCCAGTTGTGTTTCTCTGCCTGTGGATGTACTGCACCTTTCTATGATGTGAAATGGCTGTGGATGGTGTTGTGCACATTGCTGTGGTCAAGCTTTATCTGTGGATCTGGTGTTATACATTCCCTGCTGTGGTCTTATTTGTGGATGTACTGCTGTACCTTTCTGTGGTATGGGTTTGTATGTGGATGATTAATGCTACTTTCTCTATTAGGGGGTTATCTGTTGATGATCTAGTGCACCTTTCTGTGTTCTTGCTTTGTCAGAAGATGTGGTACTACATTTTTCTGTGGCATTATTTGTCTGAGGATGTAATACTACATGTTTTCATGGCCTGTTCTTTGTCTGTAGATTAGCTACTGTTCCGTTTTTTGTGGTCAGGATTTGTCTGTGGATGCAGTGCTGTACCTTTCTATGATGTGAGTTTGCTGAAGATGTATTGCACCTTTCCGTGGCCTGGGTTTGTCTGTAGATGTGGTACTGTACCTTTATGTGATATGGGTTTATCTCTGGATATGTGTGATGTGCTGCACCTTTTTGTGGATGGCATTTGTCTGTGGATGATGGTACAGGGTTGACTGTGGATGTGGTATTACACCTTTCTGTGGTGTGTATGTGGTACTGGATCTGTCTGTGGTGTCAGTGTGTCTGTGAATGTCATACATTTCCATGTTGTCCTGCTTTGTGAGTCTGATATTGTAGCTTTCTGTAGTGTGTATTTGTCTGTGGATGTGCTACTGAACATTTCTATTGTATGGGCTTGTCTGTGAATGCAGAACTGCACTTTTCTGTGGTCTTGCTTTGTCAGAAGTTGTGGTATAACATTTGTCTGTGTCATTATTTGTCTGAGGATGTAATACTCCATCTTTTCATGAAGTGTTTCTTTTTTCTGTAGGTTAGCTAGTGTTTATTTTTTGTGGTCAGGCTTTATCTGTGGATGCAGTGCTGTACCTTTCTATGATGTAAGTTTGCTGGGGATGTATTGCACCTTTCTGCAGTCTGGGTTTGTCTGCAGTTTTAGTACTGTACCTTTATGTGATATGGGTTTATCTTTGGATATGTATGATGTACTGCACCTTTGTGTGGATGATGCACTGCATATTTCTGTGGTATGAGGTTGCCTGTGGATGTGGTATTATACCTTTCTGTGGTGTGCATGTGGTACTGGATCTGTCTGTGGTGTCATTGTGTATGTGAATTTCATACATTTTTATGTTGTCTTGCTTTGTGAGTCTGGCATTTTGCCTTTCTGTAGTGTGTATTTGTTTGTGGATGTGCTACTGAATTTTTTTCTTGTAAGGGGTTGTCTGTGAATGCACCTGTCTGTCTTGTGGAGTTATCTTTTGCTGCAGCTCCATACTGTTCGGTGATGTGCATTTCTCTGGAGGTGGGGCACTGCACCATTCTGTGGTGAGGGTTTGTCTGTGGTTGCAGTACTTCACCTACCTGTTGTATAGGTTTAACTGTGGATATGGTAGTGTACCATTGTATGCTATGTAGTCATCTCTGGAGACAGTACAGCAGCCTTGTGTTGTGTGGGTTTGCATGTGGCTGTGGGACTGCACTTTTCTGTAGTGTGGGTTTATCTGTAGATGTGCTACTGTATATTTCTGTGATGTGGATTTTTTGGGAGATGAACTACTGATTATTTCTTTGAATTGTGTTTTACTGTGGAAGCAGAACTGCATCTTTTTGTAGTGGAAGTTTATGGATGATGTATTGCATCTTTCTGTGGTGTTGGTTTGCCTGTAGATATGGAGTTGTACCATTCTATGGTGTGGGTTTGTCTGTGGATGTGTATGACATACTGTACCTTTCTGTGGTCTGAATGTGTCTGGTGATGATTTACTGCATGTTTCTGTGCTTTGGGATTGTCTGTGGATTCAACACTGCACACTACTGTACCTCTTCTGTGGTGTTTATTGTCACTGAAAAAGGTATTGCATAATTTTTCTGTGTTTTAGGTTTGTCTGTCAATTTACTAGTTCTCACTTCTATTGTGTGAGGTTTTCTGGTGATGTATTACTATAGATCTCTCTGTTGTGTAAGCTTGTCTGGCAATGTAGCACTGTACTTTTCTGTCATTTGTGTTGTTTTGTTGAAATGATATGGTCCTTTCAGTGGTGTGGTTTCAAATATGGATGCAGTACTGCAAATTTTGGGTTTGGATTAGTCTGTGGATGTGATAGTATACCTTTCTGTGGTTTGGGTTTGCCTGTGAATTCAGTACTGTATGTTTCAATGGGTGGATTGTTCTGTGGATATTGTACTGTACTTCTTTCAGATGTGTGTTTGCTTGTCGATGCAGTAAAGCAGCTTTCTCAGGTGTAGATTTGTTAGCATATGTTATACTGATCCAATTTGTTGTGTGGCTTTAACTGTGGATGCAGCACAATACCTTTCTGTGGTCTGGATTTGTCTGTAGATGTAGTGCTCTACCTTTATGTGGTGGGGTTTGTCTGCAGATGTATCATTACACCTTACTGTGGTGTGACCATTACTGTAGAGACGGTACTGCATTGTTCTGTAGTGTGATTTTTGGCTCTGGATATGGCATTGCAACTTTCTGTGGTATGGGTTTGCCTGTGGATGTGGCACTACATCTGTTTGTGGTGTGGATTTATCTATGGATGTAGTACCACACATTTCCATGATGTTTTGTTTTGTGCATATATTTTACCTTTCTGTGGTATGTGTTTGTCTGTGGATGCGGTATTAAACTTTTCTGTGATATAGATTTGTCTGTGGCTGTGCTGAACCTTTCTGTGTTGAAGATTTGTATGTAGGTGCTGTACTGTACCTTTGTGTGGTATAATTTTGACTGTGGAGGCAGCACTGTACCTTTCTGTTGGGTAGGATTAACTGTCGATACAGTATCATGTCTTTCTGTGTTGTGTATTTATCTGTTTTGTAGATTTCTATTTATTTGTTTGTTTATTCATTTATTTATTTATTGATGCATTTGAATTTGTCAACTATGGTAGAACACAGATCACAAGTGCCCACTTTCAGTCTCAGCCCAGGCAAAGTATATTAATAAAGTTAATGTATACAGTAAGACAGAGTGTCAGTACAATACAATGTGTACAACAAGGTTAAAGTAATGCAGCTATAGGGTAGGTGCAGTGAATCACCCACTATGTGAAATTCTTTACATTATGCAGCTGACTGAGGTTGAAATGAGTTTATGCATCATACATAAGTTTTATACAAGAGAGTCAAATCTTAAGTTAAGTGTGATAACCAGTTAGCGGGATGTCGACAGTAAGAAAGTTATTAGACACTGATGGAATATGATGTGCTTAGGTAATACGGCTATACGCCAACACTGATATTTAGAATGTTTTAGAAGATGAGCATTTAGTTGTGTTCAGAAGACTGGGTGTGACAGTAATTGAGATAGAAAGGAATACATTCCCAGAGTTTTTTTGTGAATTTGGTACTGCACCTTTCTATGGTATTTTTTTTCTGTAGATATGGTACTATACCACTGTGTTATGCTGTTTTTCTGTGGTGGATGTACTGCACATTTCTGTGATGAATGTTTTTCTTTAGATAATGCACTGCAGTTTTTTGAGGTTTGGCTTTGTCTGTGGATGTGGTACTATTCCTTGCTGAGTTGTGGTTTTGTCTTTGGATGATGTAAAACACTTTTGTGTGGCCTTGTTTGTAGATACAGTATTTTACATTTAAAGCCATGCATCTTAGACACTTAAATACTACCACCAGGATTTAACATACTAAGAACAGACAAAACCCATAAAAAGGAAGGGGAAGTAACTTTAATCTATCCCAGTACATACACAGTTCTACCTCTCCGCAAACCAATTCCCACATTTAGTAATGCTGAAATTCTCATTGCATCTCTAAAAATAAATAACACCAAACAACTTTGTATTGCAGTAGTGTACATACCCCCCTGGCCAAAATATTCCTATACTAGAAGACATTCTTTCCTGGCTATCAGAAAACATTTCCAATGAAACAGTTATCATGGAAGATGTCAATATCAATTGACAGAATTTAATCACAGATTCTCCATCAAATACTATCAACCTTTATGATTTTATACAACTCATCACCATCTCCACTAGAACATAAAGCAGTAATAACCTTGGATCCACCCTGGATTGGAGCCTGATCTCTGATCCCCCAAATACTCTAATCTTAGTACACTTCCTAATATCTTTAGTGACCACTTGCCTGCATATACTTATAGAATCACCCCCCCCCCAAAAGCCTAATGTCCACATTTACTAAACATCCACAAACTTAACTAATTTTAATCAAGAACTTTTTTATAGCATATTAAAATTCTTTAACTGGTCCCCATTAAAAACATTGACACTAGATAATGCTGTTAACCACTTCAACAAATTATTTCTAGACACCCTCAACAACTTAGCCCCTTTTCGAAAAAACAAAAAAACAAAAAAAAAAAAAAACAAGCCACACACCCTGGCTAACCAAATCCACAAAACAAATACTACAAATCAGAGCAGAGCTTGGAAAGATTAACAAAAGAACAAAAAATGATACAAATCTACAAAACTATTGACAACTACATGTTGTTGTGTCTTTCGGCTTTTCCCAGTTAGGGGTCGCCACAGCGGAACTCCGGTCCGCTAATGATTGGCAGTAGATTTTTACATGTTGGCTTGCCGGGCCTAACGCACAACCTTCAACGAAGGAACGCCCATTCATGCATGTCGCCACACAGAAAACGCTTTAACTGAGAATCGAACGGGCAACTGACAACTACATAATAAAGCAAAAATAAATTCGTGAATGCTAATTAAAAAAAAAATGTTTCTCACAACACATAACAAACCACAAAACAACCTAAAACATTTTTGGAAAACTATATCATCACTTCTTTCCCCAGGGTCCAAACTAAACCCATCACCAACCACAGATAAAACACCATCCCAAATATCTGAGATGTTTAATACCCACTTTATTGATAGCATAATAAAATTAACTACAGAGTCTACTTTTAATACAAATTCTAACTCCACAGACAATCTTATTCCACCCCTCCCTCAAGGAACAAACAAAACAACCACAACCCCCCTCACCAAAATATTTGCACATCTAATACTCATTTTCCTCCTTTCTCTCTAAAACCTGTATCTACAATGTTTGTATGTAAACGTCTCAAACTAAAACCTTGTTCCCCTTCCTCTGACAATTTTCCAGCAAAATATTTAAAACTTGCTACAGAAGCAATTGCTTATCCTGTCAACATTCTTATCAATTGATCCATCATGGAGTCCCAAATCCCCAACCTTTGGAAGAAATCTATCATAACCCCGCTGCACAAAGGAGGAAAATCTAATGAATAAACTAATTATTGACCCTTGTCTATCCTATCCAAACTGCTGGAAAAATGCATACACATACAACTACTAAACCACATTATCCATAGCAATCTTCTTACACCCACCCAACATGGCTTCAGACCAGAACATGGCACAATAACTGTTCTTATCTCCTTTATGGATATAGTTCATAAAACTAGAGGCACTGGCCAAATAACCTCTGTAATGCTACTAGAATTGTCAAAGGTCTTTGACACAGCATCACATCACAGACATTTACATCAACTTTCTTCACTAGGTTATTCACAGCCATCCCAACAATGGTTTTCAAGCTACCTAACCAATAGACAATAATGTGTAATATGGCAAGGTTGTCTGCCACAATACCAAACTAACAAAACAGGGGTCCCACAAGAGTCAATTCTCAGACCCATTCTTTTAAATATCTTCATTAATAATCTACACATCACCTCCCTTCAAAGCTCCATAATCCAATATGCTGATGATTCTATCATCATCTGCTCCTCAAAGAGCATACCACACCTTCTGCAAATAACACAAGATGCTTTTACCTCAATTGAACCTTGGCTCAATGGAACACAACTACTACTCAACCCCAACAAGACAAAACTCTTACTTTTTACACATAAAACTTTGGCATTTGATTTTAAAATATATTCACAGAACAACACTAAGATTGAAATTGTAACAAATGCTAAGCTATTAGGTATCACTATAGACAATAAACTTGCATTTGACCAACACATACATAATGCTATTAAAAAAAAACACTTCAAACTAGGGATGCTCTACAGACACAAAAGATTCATGGATACTTTTACCAAAAGAACACTTACCAATACTTCTTTGCTCCCCTCTATTATCTGATGGCCCCATTTTCACCAACCTGCACAGGTCTCTAAAAAAGTAAGCTTCAGTCCTGCTATCACAGAATCACTAAATTTCCTAAAGGCATATCTTACCACTCTCACCACTGCAATGCTCTTACGGAACTTAACTGGCTCAAACTCCCCCATCATCTAGACTATCTACAACTATCTTATCGCACATAAAATAATATGCAAACCAGAAAGCTATCCTGCCTTAAAATCTATTCTGCATACCTACATTCGTACCTGAACTCTCTGTTCTGAAGACAAACAATTAATAACCATAGACAGACCTAATAAAAGAGCCGGTCAGTACATATATTGATATGCTATTGTAAAACTATAGAATGCCTTATCTAAAAATACCAGTACTATAGACAATCCCAAGAAATTCAAGCTTACACTAAAAAACTAACTTAACTCACATATCTGCCCTTGCTCCAAAACCAACAGATAACTTTCTCCATTCCTCTTTTAACTTCTCTCATCCACATATCTCCCACTTAATTTCGCTCATCCACCTATCTCCCACTTTGCCCTTTATCACACTCACAACACTCCACCTCTAACTACTTCATTATTATGTCTTCCTCTTTTCCCTCTCTCATCCTCTTTCCTACACCTTTTTCCTACTAATAACTACCCAACCATATCTCTCAGACGTCTTATCACCCATCTCCTCTATCCTTTCTATCTCTCTCTTTGACTACTATTAGGGAAAATATCTCTCTAACCACTCATGAAGTCAGAATCACTAAGTTGAAATACATTCCTAACTCAATGTACTTGTACACCTTAACCTAACACCTTGTATATGTCAGATATGTTTCCTGTTAGAGCTATCATATATTATTGTCTTATCTTACTCCTAAATTGTTAATAATCACAGTACGGATGTCTTGTTCTGCTTGTTATGGCTATTTTGTTAATAATATCCACAATTTCTACAGTAAATACTCTTTAACAAATTCTATTGCACTCAATACACAAATTTTATTATAACAACTTTTATTTTTTTTTTTTTACTTGTATATGTAAACTTTTATTGCTGCAGCTTTTCTCCCTGGGCCTTTGCTGAAAATGGGTTCTTGACCCAGTCAGGCTTTCCCGGTCACCAAAGGTCAATAAATAAATAAGTAAATTAATAAATATTTCTGTGATGTGGGTTTACCTGTGGAAGCAGTACTGCATCTTTCTTTCTGTGATGTAAGCTTTATGTAGAAGTGGGACTGCACCTTTTTATCGTATGGATTTTATGGATATGGTACCATACCTTTCTGTGGGTGTGATATTACACCCTTTTGTAGTTTGTCTTTGTCTTTGGTTGTGGTATTGTACCTTTTTCATGCATGGATGTTACTGTAGATGCAGTACTGCACTTTTATGTGGTATGGATATGCCTGTGGATGAAACATTGCAGCTTTCTGTTTTGTGGGTTTATCTGTGGATGATGTAGTGCAGATTTTTGTGGTCTGGGTTTGTCTGCAGATGTGGTACTACATATTATGTAATGTTTCTCTCTCTGTGAATGCAATACTCTGCCTTTCTGTGGTGTGGATTTGTCGACTGATCAGCTACTGCTCTTTTCTGTGGATGGATTAGTGCATCTTTTAGAGTTGTCCATGGCATGGGTTTGTATAAATATGTGTGCACTATATATTACTGGGATGTTATTTTGTCTGTGGATGTAATACCCTACCTTTCCATGACATAAGTTTGTCTATGGATGAGCTATTGTTCCTTTCCATGGTCTTGTTTTTTTATGACTGCCATAGATGTGGTACTACACCATTATTTGGGGTGGGTTTGTCTGTGGCACTACAGCTTTTTGTGGTGTGACTGTATCCATGGATGTATTGTACATTTCTGTAGTCTGGGTTTCTCTGTAGATGTGGCACTACACCATTATTTGGGGTGGGTTTGTCTGTGGCACTATACCTTTGGGGTGTGGATGTATCCTTGGATGTATTTTACATTCTGTAGTCTGGGTTTGTCTCTGGATTGTGCACTACAGCTTCCTATGGTATGGCTTTTCCTGTGGGTGTGGTATTGCACCTGTTTGTGGTGTCAGGTTTGACTGTTAATGTCATATTCCACATTTCTGTTGTTTGTTATGTGACCATGGTTTGCTAACTTTTTGTGGTATATGTTAATCTGTAAATGTTTTGGTGAACTTTTTTGTGGTATGAGTTCTTCTAAGAAGACAGTGTTGCATCTTTCGTATGTGTGTGTTCATTTGTGACACAATAATTTACCTTTCTATGATGTAGATTTGTCTGTGGATAGGTACTACACCTTTCTGTGGTGTGAATTTGTCTGTGGTTGTGGTATTGTACATTTCTATATTTTGATTTTAACTGTTAATGAAGCACTGTACCTGTTTGTGTTGTGCATTTATCCATGGATACAATCCTGCATCCTTCTTTGGCGTGGGTTTGTCTATGGATAAGGTACTGCACTTTTGTATGATGTGGGTTAGTCTAATGATGAGTTACTCTTCCTTTTTATGCTTTTAGTTCATCTGTATATGATTTAGTGCAGCTTTCTGTGGTCTGGTTTGTCTGAATATGTAGTATTACATTTCCTGTGATGTTGCTTTATATTTAGATGTAATACTCTACTTTATGTGTTCTGGGTTTGTCTGAATACGTGGCACTACATTTTCCTGTGATGCTGCTTTATATTTGGATGTAATACTTTACCTTTCTGTGGTGTGAATTTGCTTGTAGATGCAGTACTACACCTTTCGGTGGTATGGCTTTGCCTGTGGATGCAGTATCACATCTTTCTGTGGTGTGGGGTTGTCTGTGAATGATGTACTACACTTTTCTGTAGTGTGGGCTTGAATGTGGATGCAATACTGCACTGTTCTGTAGTTTGGGTTTGCCTGTGGGTGATATAATGCACCTTTCTCTGTTGTGGGTTTTAATGTGGATGTAGTACTGCACCTTTCTGTAGTGGAGGTTTTATTGTGGATGCAGTACTTTATGTTTCTGTGGTGTGGTGGGTTTGTCTGTGAATGCAATCCTGTGCCTTTCCATGGTATAGGTCTGTATGGAGATGACATGCTGCACCTTTCTGTGGAGATGTGGTCTAACTGTCCCTAGACACGAGTGTAAGGTCCAGGGTACACATGCTGATTTTCATGTCAGTAGCATGTGACATTTATCTTGCACGTGAAACCTTCTTGATCTCGCTCCCTTATTACGCCCTTAGTAGAATGCAGTGATCCATTTGGTATGTACCTGTTCAAGCACATAGCCCAGCCTGAGTATCCCCCACATTTTCTCACTAAGAAGATCAAGGACATAAATTCCATGTGCTACATTGACCACCTTAAAGTTCTCTCTCTCATTTCTTTATCATGCAGAATCCTTAGTGGGTGACCTCTGCCTAGTTCACAGGGCCTCATATGACATTCCTATATTTTTGCTAAACCTGAAACAACATGGACACCTGTGCAAGAAACCTAATCCTACAATGAAACAGAATAAGAAAGTGTTGGTCAAGTAGATACCTTTTCCAAACAATCCCTTTCCTCTGAAACACATTAAATAAAATAGCTTTGTAACCATCTTTAAACCCAGTCTGGATGAATGGATGGGCATCCATCCACATAAACACTCTTCCGGTTATCCCCACATTTTCTTACAGAAAAGGGTAAAGTACTAGGAACTGATATGGCTAGGCTAGAAATGATCTACCTTAATATATGAAGCTATGAACCCATGAATGAATGTCAGAAAAGGCATCCATAGCACTCCTAAACTAACAGTTTATTATTTACAGTGAGATGAATCTTACACAGACTGAGATAACTAAAGAAGAACAGTTGAAAATGTTCTCATTTTCTACTCAAACTTAGCATGACATATGGTGCAATAGTCGTGCAATAGAGCATAACTGCATGTCATTGTGAATGAGTGTTTTTTAATGCTATATGTTTTGTATCTCTGTATAGCCATATAGTAAGTATACGATATTCCTAGTATAGGTGCATGTGTTATAATAGTAAATAGTGTGTTAAGAATACCGTTGAACAGTGTTACTTGTCAGTAGACCATGAGATGCTGAAACTCTACTCTGGGATTCAAAAAAAACATTGGCAGTGGTAAGGGCTACAACTAAAAGAGACTCTTTCTACAATGCAGGAAATGTGATTTTGAAAAATGTTAGCCACAATGAGGAAAGCCCTCATACTGCAAGTGCAAATCAGCACTTTCTTGTGGTAAATACCACTAGCAATCTATTATGCTATCTATCTATCTTGTTGGCACACACACACAAACAAACACACACACACACACACACACACACACACACACACACACACACACACACACACATATATATATATATATATATATATATATATATATATATATATATATATATCTGTATACACTGACATACCTCCTTCCTGTCACTTAATGTACAAAACATCCTAGATGTAGCTTCCTATTTTTGCCCCTGCCCTCATAAATCATGGATCCTTCTAGTCAGTCAATAATGCCAGACATTAGAGTTTTACTCTTGTTATTGTTTTGAAAGTGCATTGTGATATTAGATTTGTTGTTCTATTAACTTTTTCAGTCAGTCCAAGTAACAGTTTAAAAATTCTCTCTGGTGTCATGTAGTGTTTCTCCCAGCTTTGTGCCAAAGCCACCCTGAAATAGGTGCAACCCCATCACTCTCAGTTGGCCCTTAATTTACAGAGATCCTACTGTTGCTTTTTATACAAGCCCTGTGCCTCATAAGTCATGGATCTTTGCAATCATTAAATAATGCCAGATATCAGAGTTTTATACTTATTATTATGTAAAAATACACTCTTAGAGTAACTTCTCAAGTAGTGTAGCAGGTTAAAGCTCCTACTTAACAAGCTGATTTATTTATCAAGGGTGCAGGGTTTGAAACTTCCTCCACCTTTTACTTTTTTTTTTTTTTTATCGAAGACCTAAGATAATATGTTATAAGTATCCATGTTGGTACACAAATCTAACAGATATATATATATATATATATATATATATATATATATATATATATATATATATATATATATATATATCAATATCTATCTATCAATCTATATATGTGTATATATGATGCATGCAAAGGGTGGGGGTTGGTATAATGGTTGGGGCTCACAGACACACACACACACACACACACACACACACAAACACACACACAAACACACACACACACGCACGCACACGCACACACATACAAGCACCTGAAACCACTCATCTTTCTGCATACACTCAGACATGCAGTCACACACATACACATGCCTGCTCATCCCCCACCACTACCTGTCTGCTAAAATCCTCAGCACTTACCAGCAATGCAATCTTACCCAATAAATGTAATGAGTGAACATGAGATTTTGACCATGTTCAGTAATACAGCCAGCCATGGTAATTTTGCAGCTGAGTGCAGTAGCATAGCAAGGGTGGGGCAAAGGGGGACGTTGCCCTGAGTGCAAAGGTTTACAGCACAGGATCAAAGGTGCAGAAGTGCACATGTTTTGTACTGGCTTTGCTCTTTGCTTTAAGAGCTCAGAAGACATGGCTCTGCTGTAAAAAGCAGATTGGAACAAATATGTATATGTGTGTGTGTGTGTGTGTGTGTGTGTGTGTGTGTGTGTGTGTGTGTGTGTGTGTGTGTGTGTGTATATATATATATATATATATATATATATATATATATATATATATATATATATATATATTTTTTTTTTGTATATATATATATATATATATATATATATATATATACATATGTATCTATATCGATATATATCTATCTATATATGTGTATATATGATGCATGCAAAGGGTGGGGGTTGGTATAATGGTTGGGGCTCACAGACACAAGGTGCAGGGTTTGATCCTTACATTTCAAATGAAATTGGCTAGTCTTAAAATATATACCTAGCCTGGTACTTGCCTATGAACCTATGAATAAATCTAAGGAAGTGCAAAGACCTCATTCCTAGGATTAAAGGTATCTCCTGAGCTCTGTTGTCCACAAACGTAGAAGTTTAGCTTCTCAGCATTTCAAGATGAAGAACAGACAAACATGCTAATGAAAGAAGATCACTAGTGCCACAGCACCATATGGCTGCACCACTTAACTTCTCTGCAGCAGTGTCCTTCTCCTTCCTCATCCTCCCCTTCCACCATATACTCTTGATACTTCTGGTCCTCATCCTCCTCTTCCATCATATACTCCTGATACTTCTGGTCCTCATCCTCCCCTTCCACCATATACTCCTGATACTTCTGGTCCTCATCCTCCCCTTCCACCATATACTCCTGATACTTCTGGACTGTTACCATTGTTACAATGGCTGTAGCTGTTCATTGCCACTCTGTGATGATCTGACCAGACCATCAAACTGTGCTGACAGTAAGCTGTAAGGAAAGGATGGGACCTATGATGTATGGATTCTGATGTGTCTCTAAGACATCTTGGGATGAGTGTGCTCCACCATCTGGAGAAGGTACTAACCAAAGATAGGACTGTATTTGAAAGAGTACACCACTCATACGTAATGGTAGTATAAGAGAAATGCTTGTCATGTAGCTATCTTAGTATATCTGAAGGTAAATTAGTCATGGTAAACATGTGTTTTCCTTGTATTTTGGAAACATATGGTGATATGCCCCTTACTCCCACATTCCCTTGCATTCGTTTTAACTGGCATGTACAGTTTCATTAGGTTAGAGAGAAGGAATATGCAATTAAGGTTTTGAACCTTAATACCTCCCTGGTTTGTATAAACTAGGTTACTAATTTATACACCAGCTTCTGACCACACTCAAGGCACATCTTTAACAGAAGCTCCATGTAAATGTTTATACTCAGGCTACATTACCTAATCCCATGTGCCTTAGGCCTACTAGTATACTGCATCCTCTGTTTACTATGACAGTACATTGATAATGTGACAATTGCTGTTAATGTTTTATTTTAATCCCTTAATTTTCTCTTCACCTTATTTTTTCTCTTCTTCTCCTCCCACTCCTATGTTTATTTACATGATACTGCTTGCTTAGAAAAGTAGTGAAACAAGCTACACCTAATTAATTAACTACTAATTAGTTATATATTGCATAAGCCACAGTGGTGGAGCGGTAAGCATTGTCAATTCACAGCAAGAGGTTCTCTGGTCTGATTCTCAGCTGGAGCGGTGTCTGCATGTCCACCCTGCGGTCGAGTGAATATTTAAAAAGATGTGCAGGTAGATGTGTGCTTTCTGTGAAGGTTGGGCACTGGTCTGACAACTCAACACTATAAAAACACCACTGCCAATCAATCTGCAGATCCATAAATGGGAAAAGCCAAAAGACATCGCTTGCTTATTAATTATATATTGTAAACATCTTTTTAATCTTTGTCCAGATTTCTACATTTTGTATATATGTAGCACAATGTTAATCAAAGCTATGTATAATGGCATTTGTATTATTCCTTATCCTGAAACATCCTGGGCTGCACCTGAAATTGGTCATTTGTAATCAGTGTTCTTTCCTGGTTGACAAATATAAATAAATGAATGAATAAAGTAGTAGAATGCAAGCTGAAACAATCGTTAACTATTTGAAGTCCTGGAAACTGCTGTTATCTAAAATATACTATAAATATTCTATATTAAATGCTTAAGTATACTATTAATATTCTGTTACTAAACTTTTCTTTCTTGAAATGTTAGAAACTGCTGCTCTCTAAATCATTGTAACAATTTTATTGTTAAAGTTATGTTTGCAATTCTCTTGTTGTCAACCTAACAACCTGTTTCTTTAAACTGCCTTTGGCCTGTGTCCTGGTTGAAAAGAGTTCTTGCGCTAGCTATCTCATCCGGTTGACAAATCAAAATAAATGACTGTATTACATTCTATGAGCTTGCACCAGTTATTACAACTTAAATAAATACGTTTTAGGCATTGATTGTTATTTATTTTGACTTTTAAAAAATACATTTTATTCACTGCACATTGCATTCCTAAAAATATACGTAATGAAATGTAAGTTATGAGATTTTAACCATCTGCTTTTTATTTCTTCTGATTTTTTTGCAATAAATATTACAGTGCTAAACACAAAAATGGTTAAACTGAATGTCAGACCATAGGTTTAGTATCAATAGGAGTATAATATATAAAGCAACAAGAGTGATAGAGTTCCACTTGTCAAAATAAATCAACAAAATAGCATTAAAATGTACTTGTAATTGAGAAGACATCATCTGTAAGCAGAGACCCTCGTGACACTGAAATCACAGAATGTATTGGATATAGTTTAACACTAAAAAGTTTAGCAAAATACGTTTATTTGCATTTTGCATTATCCAGCAATGGAGGAAAAATGCACCTTATCTTAAAAAGGGTTGATTAAAGATTCTTAGTACTTGGAAGACAGACAGAGAACTTACCAAATAAGCATTTTCACTGTTCGAACTGTATTATTCTTTTACCTTTGAATACGGAGGGATTATTTTCTTTTGTTCCACAGTCTAATTCCCTGCAATGCCCAATCCAACGTATTAGAACTCTTTTTCTGAAGTTTAAAGTAATTGCAGTTTGCACACTTGTGCCATTCTATGCCAAGTACCTGCAGTTAAACAGTAAGTGCCTGAATGCCACCACTGCTCATATGGGTTTTCTAAGAAGACTTCCTGTGACTGGTTATCCTTCAGGACTATAACAAATGATAAGAAGTGTATTTAAGTGATGCACATTAGCAAGAAAAATGTAAAACATGTATTTTTTTTTTCTGCTAAAGTGGACTAGCAGGGAATCTTTATTTCTTTTATGTTTCCTTTTCCATGCCTCCTACCTTTATTTCCTTACTTCTTCCTTCACTTCTTTCTTTCTTCTTTTGTCTGTACAGTTGAGCTCACATACATAGCTGTGCAAGGCAATGCAAGAAAAATAATATACATGCAAACTGATAATACAATTTTTCTATTGATAATGTCACAGCAGGGCAGTATCTGTCCTGCACATATGTCTAGAAGTTAATTGAAATATATTTTAGTTAATCTAGCAACAACAAAGTGACATCAGTTCAGTAATTACACAAGACAAACATGGAGGTCTAACCTTACTAAATACAGACTATTAATAAAAGTTGTCTGAGAAAGCAACATTTAAAAAGCTTTTTACAGAATTAATGTGATATACTATAGAGAACATCTTGAAGTAAGTCTAAATATTTGAAAGTGCTTCAGGGTTGTACATTTATGGCTAGATATAGGTGTCAGAAGTTCTGCTTCCTTTTCCACCTGATGCCATTTAAAGGGATAGAGAAAATAGTGCTTCATCCCAGCTTAGGATATAACATATCTTCTGCCCACAGGTATGCTGAAGCACACACGCACACACACACACACACACACACACACACACACACACACACACACACACACACACACACACACACACACACCTGTCAGCATTAACTTCTCCCTAACCAAAAGCTGACAGAATAGGGTGAAGACAAATAGCACCTGCACAGCTGAAAATTGAACCATCCTCCTGCTCATCTTATGAGCGATTTAAGCTCTGAATTCATCACGTGGGCTGTACGAATGGCAGACCCTGCTCAGCAATCTCCCTGCCGAATGAGAGATGAAGCTGCTAGCACCCAGCATATGTGCCACATAGCAACGTTCATGGAAAGGAGGGGGTAGGCATAAATCATTATTGGCGAACATCTCAGCTTCTGAGCCATGCTGTCGTTCGCAGCGGCTCACAGCACAGACCAGACATAAATCATAATTCCTCTACAATAGATCCTTTGCAGCCACCATCAGGAAAAGTGTGTTGGTTTTATTGATTTTTTGACACAAGGGCCCAGGCAACGGCCACTCTGAATCATTATGGAATGAAACTGATTAGGAATTCATGGAATACTAAATAAACTTTATGAGCCCATTGTAAGTTTTTGATGCATGGGGAGCGGAAAATGAAAACTAATGATATAAAAATTACACAGCGTGCTGAGTATTATTAGAGTGCTATTGATTTGCTTTGAACTGTACATCAGAGCTGAAGCATATTCTCTCTCTTGTGACTGTGGAGGTGGCACTGGTTCGAGACGTCTCTGCTGGCCCATACATTTCTTTTCTTTATTTTTTTTTTACCTAAGTAAAGGTTAGCTGTATAGTAAAACTGTTTAAGCACTGTCTATCTTTTTTGTTCATTGTTTGTCCTTTTCCTTATGTTTCTGTCATCTTCAGTCACTCATCTTTCTGCTGTCCTGAAATTTGTTTCCACCCTCTGAGTTTATTTAATAGCAGGTTTATAGTTTTTTCTTGGGAGGAAAGATGAATGCCAGTTGGGGTACAAATGTATTTTGTGTATAGCTGAGAATGTTAATATTGCTAATTTGGATTTATTCACGTCTTTCTTGTTTCTAATTACAAATTTGATCATTTTTATTTTAATTTGCCCTTGTATACCGTGAAGCTTTTTTTTAATTCTGAGCTTTTTATTTGTCAAAGAGTTAAGAATGTTCACAAAGCCTGATGCTCCAATAACACTGTTCATTTCTACTGCTAGAAGTGAGAGAAGAGAAAGTTACGGTGACATCTGTATTATGTTAAAACATTCCCAGACTAGAAATTATGGCTTTGTTACTGATAATGCCAGAATGACCTAAGTGCAAGAATACTACAGAACCAAGAAATATGACTCTGGGAAACGCATTTCAATCAACAATTTGTAATAACAGCAAAATATGTTTTTTGTGCCTTTACTGCATCATAGTCCTTTCCAACCTGTGAATGGCTTATGTTTGTCCAACCCCATACCTTGAATTCATTTTTATTTCTTTTCCCTGATACCTGGGATTTATTAATTTTGTTTTCTTTAGTATCCTGGAAACTTTCCTAACATTTGACTACAAAAGCTGGTTAGCTGGTGTCAGATGCATTTACTAGGTGCTGATCTCAGTGCTGTAGTCACTTCCTTCTCTGTCCTTATTAGTGAGAACAACTGATGTGGTAGTATATTATGTGTCATCCCCGCCCCACAACGAAGTGAAGGCATTACCTGAAAAATTATAATTTTACAAACACGGGTGATTAGAGCAAAGGATAGCAGATGGAGCCAGAGGCAGTGTGATAGAGCATTTATCATGCTATTGTTCTTAAAATAGCTGGCAAAAAGGGAAAGGCATTGGTGGAGAGAGCTAACAATGGGTAACTCTTCATTTATTTATATACTTATTAGCATTTGCTAGCCAGAAAAGTCCAACATGCCCCTTTCCAGTGAAGACCTTGGAAAAAAGCTCCACAGTTAACAAATCTTATATGTTGTCACAGATTACAATACAATACAATGCAAGGCAAAAGAGTAAATGTTAACTATCAGATACAAAAAATAAAACAGAAGAAATAGACCCTGGAAATCATTCTTTTCCACAAAAGTAATTTGCAGTTTTACTGTAACAAAGATAAGCTAATGGGTCTTCAGATGAAAGTCCAGAGTCTTAGATTATAAGAAAACCAAAAGATCACTGCAGATAGAAGACAGATGGACAAAGTTGTAGCAACATTTAACCAGGAGAAGACTGGCTGGAACATTATTTTGAAATCCAAGAGGACAGTCATCAGGATTGCTTTGAAGTATTTTGGATTTATGATTTGTCTCAAGTCTTGTGGGAGAGTTTTCCAACATTTGGGTACACAGGAGGACTATATTGCATCACTGTGTTTATTGGCTGGTATATGGAGTTGTGCAAGACATGTTACTAACAAAGATGAACTTACACTATATTTTCATCCATATTGTACCTCAGTCTCACTTACAGGCAGTAGGTAATGACCATGAAGGGATTATGATTATGAAGATTTAAGGGCTGTGTAGTGCATTACAACTTATCTATAGTTGTGAAATCTGTGCCTAAACCAACTTTATACAAAGGGGTAAATGGGGTATGGTGTGCAGGTATTTGGCAGTATCACCTTGGAAGTAAACTGATCGTTTTAACCAGAAATTCTTATACTTCAACTAATTCACTTATATGTTATAAATAACTACACCTTCTGTAAAGTAAAAAGTCCATGTCGCAAGTGTGTTCTGTATTTATGGTAGAGTTAGTTCTGGCACAATAAAACTATACGTTATTATGGTTCTAACAAAATATTTTCAGTACATTGCAGAACCTGGAAATGTATTTGACTGGTATTACTTGTACCTGAACAGTAGAAATCCAGCTATCCACCCCCCCACCCCGAAAGCAAGCTAAAAACATAGCACCTCTCTTACTATATTAAGTTTTGGTACTCATAAAGGAGTTTTGTTACAAAATGATACTGTGGCCCATAAAATTCTAGATAATTAAACTAAATATGCAATCTGATTCAGTCTGCCATCTGGAAACATACCTAATGCTCTTATCTAAGACACAGCAAAGGGTGGAGTTCAGGTGTTTAACCAGATGATTAATCAGGCTTATAGGATACTTACACAGAGTGTGCTCTCAGCTGTATAGAATGGTCTGAAAAAATAGTCACTTCTTGAATAGTATTTTTAAACTTATTACATGTACATGTGCACAGGAAAGATCAGTTTGTAGAAAATTCTAATATACATTTATTTGCACAGGGGATCTGAATTTGGAATTAACAGCATCTGTAGCTGTTAGCAGAGACGCAGCATAACTGTGAACAGCGTGCACTATGCTTAAAGTAGAAGATATGGGCAGGACAGTGATGGGGTCTACTGAATCCATTCTGAGTAAGGCAGTGGCATTCAGGTTAGAATGAATGATAAGAGTAGTCACAGTGCTTCTATGAATGTAAAACATGAATAAAGCCCGTAAAGAAATGTGTCACACAGGGGGTTCCTGCCAAAGTTTAATACATATTCCAAATGCTCCAATTAATGCCTTTTTGTGTAAATATGTGCTGCAGAAACAGAAGCAACTTTAGGAAATTATCTGAAAAGCTTTTTGCAATATATTAGTGTTGCATTATTCTACTATTCCAACCAATGATCCTTAAAAATGTCCCAAGCCACACTATTTATTATACCCCTCAGACAGTACTGTGCTCTTTCTCTATGTACCCTTTCCTATTATCCTAAGAATGGTATGCAGATACATTTCTGTACTACATTAAATCGCTATGCCACACTAGCTGCTTGTATTACTTAATACTCTACAATGCACTTTACATTTGAGGTAGATGGTACACTAGACTAAAACAACATATTCTGCTTAGGAAGCTGTTATTAGTTATATGTCGCATCACGCTCCAAATGAATTATAAGGTTTAGGGTAACAACATTAGTAATAGATTATGTAATGTTCTTTCTGATTTAGTTTATAAGAGCCAAATTCATCAATGCCTACACTAAGTATACACGAGCTGTATTCAAGAACATCCCTACCACATTTTTTGTGGTTTCAAGTCACTCAGAAAGATTACGCTAACTATACACATAGTCTATACTTTGTAGTAATGTTTATGAATCCCCTTAATATTTAAGGCTGCAAAAAATCAGTAGGAAAATTAAAATTAGAAAGAAAAAGGCATGAGTTATGCTTTGTGATATCTGTTCACTCAGAACGGTGTGCACTTAGTGTAGGTGTTAATGAATCCTAGGGTTAAAGTCCTTATGTATTCATAAACATTACTGTATATTACAGATTGAGCTGGTCGTTATGGATTCTACATTCATTCCAGTATGTTCTACGCCTGTGAAATTTCACTGTGTAATGGACTGGGCTTTTACCTTGCAGTATGCCTGAAAGGGGTGCTGTGTGTGGATCAGCACACTTTCCCAGTTAACAAATACATACATTTGTTGCATCCAGTGTTGTAAATGATAAAGAAATTTAAGTACTCTGTTGTGGTTGAATATGAAAATGTGCATTGAAAAAACATACTTTGAATAATTTTGCAGTGAAGATATATGTATTTCTTAAAGATACTATAGGATGTCTGGGAAACCTAATATAAATGCAAACCACATATTTGACAGAAACAAGATTTAAGGTCACAACTTTAGGAACTGCTATTAAGTTACTAATTTAATTGTTACTAAGCTGAGGAAATGCAGTTCAGCCAACAGCAGAAAGAAGCACATGATCTCAGTTTCTGTTGCAGAGAAAATACAAAAAGACACAGATTTTACTTTCAGCAAGGTTATGTGATAGTTTCCATCAAATAGCATTGCAGGTTTCATTAGCCCCTATAGATATTGCCTTTAGCACTGTTACTCTGATGGCTAAAACCTTTGCCAAATCCATCAAGGAGCTCTCCCTTATGAAAACAGTTACTCTGTCCAGTATATACATCTGTCAGAAATGTACCACAGACATGGATGAATCTCATTTTCAAAGGAATAGCAAGCACATCAGCAAACATCCTCTATTTCTGAAAATATTTAATTTTTAACAAGCATATTCCCTCGGCATATTTCTGAATGCCTACATAGCCTTTAAGCAGAAATATGTACATTTTTTGCATCCCCCTTCCCAGTGTCATCCTAATTTTAATATAAATGAGGTTGCTTTTCTCTTGCCTTTGTGTGAAACACATGTTGGTCTCCATTCAAAAGGTCATGAGCCCATTTACGCAAAGCATAATGGGAGTTCAGCATTTGTACATACACATGCCAGCAGAAATTCTTTTCTCACACAGTTCCATTGCAAGTCTTCCTAAATCCTTGCAGTCTTTGAGAAGATGGAGAAGACGTTTTATCCCATTACTTGTAGACCTGAGTACTGGGAGGAATGTGTGTGTGTGTGTGTGTGTGTATGTGTGTGTCTAGTTGAACATTTATATCTATATGTATATATATATATATATATATATATGTTGTGTGTGTTTAATTGTGCATTTGTTAGAGTGAACATTTTGTTAAGAGGGGTGTTTTGTCAAACTGACAGTTCATCCTGAGATGCTGGCTGTTTTGTGTGTGGGATCATTATAGAGTGGGCAGCGGGGCTTTGCCCTTTCCCCACTGCTTTGTGATCTCAGAGCTGGTGCCTATAATTAGCAGGGATATGAGGGGGTGCAGGGAGCTCGCATGCATTGAGGTTTGTGCACACTGCATGCATACCAGCGTGTCGACAAATTAACTTTTGATTGTTTTGGTCGATGTGGTGTATGCTGATGTAGGTCGGCAATCTAGTACATAACTGTGTGTGTGTGTGTGTGTGTGTGTGTGTGTGTGTGTGTGTGTGTGTGTGTGTGTGTGTGTGTGTGTGTGTGTAAATATGTGCATATATGCATATATTCAGACATACTTTGAATAGTGACGCTGTTAGGAAAAAGGGTTTTTCATAAGGTAAGGTATAGGGTGGGATTGGGGTCTTCAGCAGGGTTGAAGAATGCATAAAAAAGATGGCAAGAACTATTAACTGTGTCTTCTCAGAGGTCCGCATGGTTAAACGTTTTATGATCTGTGTGATCACTGTGTGATCACTTGCCTTGTATTGATCCTATGTTCCTAAGATGGGGTCAACTTTGTCATTGGAAAAGGTTATATAAGTTAATGAAGGACATGTTGAAGAGTTTTTCTAGGCCATTATGAAAGGTTTATTTAACTGAAATGGTGAAGGGATGCTGGGATAGGGGCTTAAGACCACCTGGCCCACATAGTGTTATTCCTGTGGAATAATGTGGCAAAGCAGTGGTGCACTTTTCTTTTACTCGCAAGAATGGTGGGGGGATTTCTAAGTACCCTCTAGGATACTTTTAGATTTATTTCAGAGTTTGGAGCCTCCTGAAGTAGATGTGACCTTAGTACATTGTCACTGTCCCTTCTGTAGCACAAGGGAATGGCATGTATCAGTTTAGCGTAAGCAACATGGTTGCTGCAAGTTGCCTTGTCCATAGGCACTGGGAATGTTTTACATTATATGGCTCAAGTAAAATACCTCACCAGGAGTAAAAAGAAACAGAGCAGATGCATAAATATATAGTTCTACAACACACACAGTACAGTACATGGTATGATCAGTGAAGAATTCTTCTGAGACTAATAGATTCATTCATACATTAATGTTATATATCATTTGTCCTGGTGAGGTTTGCAGCAGCAGCAAGTTCAGCAGAGTAAACCAGAGTTCTATAGCCCCACTAATATTCTCCAACTGATTCAGTGGGATTTCCAATCTTCTTATGCAGTCTGAGTTTGACCCAGATTCTTGTGTTAGTGTGCTATACCTATACATCACATGGGAGACACCTAGGAAGTCATCCCTATCCATAAATGGGTGACATCCAGGAAGTCATCCCTATTCATCACAAGAGAGACACCTAGGACTCATCCCTTTTGATCACATGGGAGATACCCAGGAAGTCAACACTATACATCAAATGGGAGACACCAAGAAAGTCATCCCTATAGATCACATGAGAGACAGCTAGGAAGTCATGCCTATGCATCTATGTATCACATGGGAGACACCAAGAAAATCATCACTATACATTTCTGAAGATGAAGGTGCAAAGACTGCTTCATAAAATTCTCCCAGATTGCTAAACTTTTCACTTTGTCACAGAATGAACCCTGCTGCCTTGCAAAGCAAGCTCCTTTCTCCCACTTGTGTCTCATCTCATCCTTTCAGCCATACCTCTCAGCTGTCCAGATTTCCACAGAATGTCTAAGTTTTTACCTCATATTTCTGGACCACTCCTCATAAAAGTTGTTTTCTGGAAAATCATCAAGGATAGAAGTCACTAAATAATAATGTACATTTAGGTTTCAGACTTCATATCCTTCAGAATGTCCATGCTAATGCAAAACTTGTTATTCTTGCAACTAAGTTTATAAGAACAATATTTAAACCTGAGCCTTGGCTCCCCTATATTATTTTTGGCTTTGTTCAGATTTCTTGTGCTTAGAAGTTGAGAAGTATGTCGCCACTGCCTAAAGGTCATGACCATAGCTGTGGATACGGACATAAACTGATAATTAAAATGAGAGCTTTGCCCTATGACTCAGTTCTCAGTTTATCACCATAGTTTAGTACAATTCTTCCAGTAGTATTGTCGCTATATCCATCTGCTGGTCAACTTCTTAGTCCCTTCTATTTTCACTTATGGACAAGCTCCCAAGATGCTTAACCACTTCCACCTGAGGTATCTGTTACAGCTGTAGAAATCAAAGAGCCATGGCTGTTGATTTGTTGGTATGAATTTCATGCAAACTGCTTCACACTCTGCTCCACTGCACACTGCAGATCACAGTATTTGAGTCTAAGAGGACAAATCATAAGGAAAAAACAGAGATGCAAACCCCACGTTTACAAAATGGATGATCTGCATTGATATTCTTTCCACAAAAATCATAAACAGGAGAGGACAGACGACACACCCTTATTAGAGTCCTATGCTCATTGTGAATGCATCCCACTATAAGCTGAAAATAAAGGCACAACTCTCACTCCTCAAATACAGGGATAGAATGTCACACAGCTCTGAGACCCCATACTCTTCATGTGCATACCACAATACATTTTGGGATACACAGCTATATGACTTCTCCAAGTCCACAAGATACATGTGGACAATGGTGGCAAAGTCCCATGATGCCACCAATATCTATAGAAGGAAAAGAGTTGATACACAATTCAGAGACCAGGACAGAGACTGGATTATTCCTCTAAAGTTCCACATTTAAGGTGAAATTTCTTTCCCAACATCTAATTTGGAAAAATGAAAAATGTAATAACTCTGTAATGAGAACATTTCTTTCTGTCCCCCTTTTGGAAAATAGAGACCACTACCCCAGATCACTAGTCTAGATGTATTGTCCCCACTTTCCACAAAACATTGAAAAGGTGTATTAACCATGACACTCCAGCAATGCCCAGACACTCCAACTGCCTTGCGAGCAGAAATGTTTAATTGCCACAGAAATCTCATTTACTGAACTGGGCCCAATTCAACCATCTGCTTCTGGCACCTCCTCCTCAGAGAAAGGCATGTCCACTGAATTCAGGAGTTCCTTGAAGCACTCCTTGTGCTTTTTAACAATGCCCCTTTGTCTAGGTCAGCATTTCTTCACCCTTGCTTAAGAACAGCCTAAGCAATATTCTACCTCCTGTTACTGAGGCTCTAGATTGTTTGGCAGAACCCCTTTCGGACCATCTAAAAGTCATTCTCCAGAGCCTCACCAAACCCCTCCCACATCTAGACCCTTGGTTTTGGTAATTGTTGCAGATGCTGTTTTTCTGGCTTGCCTATATTTGGCAGTCAAGTCCAGCATCCCACTCCCCTATTAGCAGTACTCAGAGGGCCTCTTTCTTTAACGTGAGAGTTTCTCTCTTTTGAGTAGTATCTGTCAGCATGTCCTAAGGTTACTGACATAACATGCACCAGTCACTTTCTTGGTTATGCTCCTTATTGTTGCCATGACTGCTGGGATCCTGAATAGGGTTGATTCAGAATCCACATCCTCAACATATCCAGGTATACAGGAGAAGCTCTTCTATAGGTGAGAGTTGAATTCCAAGGACACCTTCACTATGTGTTTGAGTTTCAAAGGTCTGTCCAGCTGCTGCTTCAGCAGTTTCAGCCAAATTACTACCAGCTGGTGTTCAGTTGACTGTTTAGCATCTCTTGACCTAAGTACCAAAGGGGAGTTGTTTTGTACTAACCTCTATAGACTAAATAGTTCACAACCTCTATAGACTAAATAGTTCTTTTCAGGCTTGCTAGTTGTTGCTGAAGCACCTACCAAGAGGACAAAACGCTGAGAGAAGAAAAGGAGCCACTTTTGTGATTTGAAGTATTTTCTTCTGATTTTTTGTTAAGTTTTACTGCTTTGCTGCCTACTTTTTGGCATTTTCCGGCTTGCTAAAGTTTATATCTGTAACAGTAACAGTACCTGGAACACATCTAGAGCCTGTTTACTGCATTTCCTGTGTTGCACTTAATTTAAAATCATTTTTTTCTCTAAAAACTGCATTTTACCTGATTTTGGCCTAGCATGCAAGTGTGGGGTCATTTATTGCACTGCTGTGATTATTTTGCTGCTTGTGTATCTCTGCTACCTTTAAACTACAACAAAAAGAAAAAAAACAAAAAAATCTTGCTTTTTTCCCACTTTCTGAAAGTTAAGAAAGTTCAGTTACAGATTTGCTGTTCTGAACTGTTTGGAAGTTTCTAAAAGGCCAGTGCTTGCTTGGGCTAAAGGGAAGTCTCTGTGTTCACCAGTGGGAGTGGTTAACACTGAACAGCCTGCCTGTCCCTGGAGGAGTGGTTACTACCTAGAAGCTGTAGTTTTATTGGTCATTTTGGGTCAATTCTAAACTCCTTGATCTCTCTCTCTTAAAACCGTACAACTCTCTTTTTGCGCGGTTTTGCGCACTGAGCAGCGTCGGGCAGTGCTGCCTAAACAGGTTTAAACTATTCCAGGCTCCACAAAGTCTGCTCTTCACTTTTTCCCTTAGAACTGTTCAAACTCTCAAAGTAATCACTCTCTTCTCTTTCTAAAGCCCTGCACTTGCTCAGCACTTATAAGGAAACACTAACTAACTAAAGCACTACACCCTCCTTGACTTCTCATAAGTATTAGACTCCCGATTGGTCCTTCCTGATCAAGTGAAAAATCAGTTCCCTTCCCTAATATGATCAGTAAAAAACAGTTCCCTATACTAATCTGGTATGTCCAAGGGTCAGTTTCAAGGTTACTCTCCAGTCCAGCTGGTGAATCTGGGAATTTTGAGGCAATGTTACAATTGCCTTATGTACACAGACAACCATCTCCTCCTTCCAACAAACTCTAATACATGTGAGAGATGCAGTTACACAGCCAAACTGGAGGCAGAGCTCTCTCAACCCAAGACTGGCACAGTCAGTCAGGAGGAAAAGGTAACCACCCACACCACAAATCCAGTCTCACACAGACCTATTGCATCTGCATACCCAACACATAAACACACAAAAACATACTCGGAGGCTCTAAATAAAAATCTGCCTAAACAGCAAAGACCTCTTAAGCAGATATCCAAGCAACAGCCACCCCTCAACAATACCCACAAATCACATATCTCACAAAATCAGTGTGCCTCACAGTCACAGCCCTTAAGGCCAAACAACACACCAAATACACTTGTTATAGGGGACTCTATTGTCCGGCACACTGACGTCCCGCTCACCAGACTGAACAAGGAGAAGGTCACTGTAAGCTGCCTGTCAGGTGCCAGGATCCGCAACATAGCGCAAGCACTCAGGTCACTCCAAAGCAAGTACAAGTATGACTCCGTCATTGTCCATGCTGGTGTGAATGACCTGAGATGTACCTCCCTGGACTACATGAAAAGAGACATAGAAGAGCTCTCTGACCATGTAGCCCAGGCTGGTATGCCCCTGACCTTGAGTAGCATCTTGCCCTCACCAAGAATGATGCCACAGTATAAAGACAAAATGATCAGTTTCAACAATTGGCTAAAGTATTGGTGTCATTCAAAGGGGATCCAGTGTCTGTCAGCCTGGGATGACATCCTCGACAAGCCACATTGCTTCGCTAGGGACGGCTTGCACCTGTCACCCTTAGGCTTTCGTATACTGGCCAAGGCTCTTGCCACCCCCATTGTGCATTTTTTAGGCAAGGCTCAAAGGACAAACTCACCTCTATAGACAACCCAAAGATAAAAAAACTAAAGGTAATGCTACTCAATGCCAGAAGTCTAAACCTTAAGATGCATGCACTCGAGACTCTCCTCAGTATGGAGAAAATCGATGTCTGTGCAGTAACAGAAACCTGGTTCAAGGCTCCTGAGAGCACCCCAGCACTACCAGATTATAACTCATACCATGCGTTTTGGCCCCAAAACTCGGACGAAGCACAAAAGGAGGGGGAGTATCTATGTTCATCAAAGATACCTACACCTCCAGGTTAGTGGCACTGCACGAAGCATCGGAAACCATCCATGTGCAACTAACAGCGGGCAAAACTGCCTTTCAGTTTGTAGCCTGCTACAGAACACCCTCCCTATTACAGGAACCCCACTTGGCATTCCTGAGAACACTGGAGAATATAAAGGTCTCTCCAAACACTGTGTTATTGGGTGACTTCAACTACCCAAACATTGACTGGGAAAACTACTCAAGCCCAAACACCCTCGCCCAACGGTTCCTTGAATTTATAAACTCTAACGCAATGGAACAACTGGTCACCACTCCCACAAGAGGGAACAACATATTGGACCTGGTCATCACCAACATGGGGACTCTATGTTCCACACCAGAGGTAAACCCCTCATTGGTAAGATCAGACCATAAACAAATTTCCCTGGACATCCATATCCCGTCCCCACCCCCAGCCAATGAAATCACTGTAAAGAATTTCTCAAAAGCCAACTTTGCACTTCTCAAGACTGAGGTGGAATCCTTCAAAGCCCCTGGGCCAGAAGATAATACAGCCCAATCCGCAGAATCCTTTACAAATGCATTCTATGAGCACCTGCAGGAATGCATGGATCGTGCTATCCCAAATAAAACCAAGACTCACTCCTCCAAAAACAGGAGACCAGTCTGGTGGACCCTGGCCATAAATAAGCTATACAACAGAAGGAGGAAGCTACTACATGACAGAGCAAAATCCCAAAAAGGGAAGGCATCTCTGATCAGTATTAGCAAGAAACTTCGATCCCTCATAAAATCATCAAAAGCCAGTTTCAAAAGAAAAATTTCCCTAGACACTAAAGATAACCACAAGGACTTCTTTAGTTATGTCAGGAACATGGGCGGAAACTCCCAGATATGCTCTGAATTGTTGCATAACGGTACAAAATATACCGAACCTACAGACATAGCCAACATCCTGGCAGACAGATTCAGTGCAAACTTCTCCCGCCCTTCCCCCCCAAAGGAGCAAACGCCTGTCCCAACTGAATGTAACCTCCCTGACATCACAGATGCACAGGTGAAAGCTGCCCTCTCCAAAGCAAAAAACATAGCATCTATGGGACCGGACGGTGTCCCAGGCTGTGTCTTACATGAGCTCCAAGAAGAACTGAACCCTCACATTAAGTCACTGTTCAAACTTAGCCTTACTACAGGATATATACCCAAAGAATGGCGTACAGCTACAGTGGTCCCACTCCACAAAGGTGGTGCCACAACAGACCCCGGAAACTATCGCCCCATAAGCCTGACTAGTCTGGTCTGTAAAGCTATGGAGCGTATTATCATGGAACTCATAAAAAAAGACATTGGGAGTGTCCAGACACTGGACCCTACCCAATTCGGCTTTGTTAAGGGCAGATCTTGCCTCTTAAACCTAGTTGATTTCTTTGAAACAGTTACCAAAGCCATAGATGAGGGCAAGGTAGTCCACACAGCCTACCTGGACCTTGCAAAAGCCTTCGACACAATACCCCACTCAGGCATCATAAATAAGCTTACCAGCTTAAATATCAACCCCTATATCACAAGATGGGTTGCAAACTGGCTCAGAGATAGAACCCACATGGTCAGAATCGCAGGTGATATGTCCGAATCCAAACCAGTTACAAGTGGCGTCCCACAGGGCTCAGTTCAGGGACCTCTCTTGTTCGGTATATACTTCTCTGAGGTTCAGTCTAACACAGGGGGATTATGGCTGACAAAGTTCACAGATGACTGCAAACTGGGGGCCATAATCGAATCTCCAGCTGACACAAGCATCCTCCAAAAGGGTCTCACAGAGACGGATGCTTGGTGCCAGAGCCATGGCCTCAAGCTAAATGCTAAAAAGTGCATAGTCATCCCCTTTGGGAAAAACAAGGTGCCCACAAATTACCACATAGGTGGTAATCCATTAAGTACGGAAGAAGTAATTAGAGATTTGGGGACCAACGTAGATAGTAATCTCTCCTTTGATAATCACGTTGCCAAAGTGGTTAGAAAGACCTTCTATATAGCCCACCTTATCACGAAAGGGTTCAGATCTAGATCAAGAGAGGTCATTGTGCCCCTCTACTCGTCAATCATCAGGCCCATAATTGAATATAATGCCCCTTTTGGGATGTACCTTACCCGACACCTGCAGCAACTGGAGAGACCCCAAAAGTACCTCACCAAGAGGATCATGGGCTACAAACAGATGTCCTATGCAGCTCGACTAAAGAAACTCCAGCTCTACTCAGTTGCTTACCGCCTACTCAGAGGCGATCTATGCCTGACGTACAAAGCCATATCAAACCCAGAATTAATGGACATGCTCCACCTCAAAAAATCCAAGTCCCTTAGAGCTACACGCCCCAGGGACCTAAACCTCAGCACAAAAATAAATAGGACATGCTGGAGGGACAGATTCATTTCCCAGAGGCTCCCCTCACTCTGGAATAGAATCCCAATTCATGTTAGACATAGCCCCTCGCTGACCCTCTTCAAGCGAAATTTGGACGCGTGGATGGGAAATCGCAAATTCACCCCTGGGATATCTCCTGCATCCCTGCTAGACAGAGGCACAGTAAACTAATCTTAAAAGGGTACCTTCTGTGACCTACTTTACAGAGGCACAGTAGGCTAATCTAATAGGGAGGCAGAAGCCAAATACACTCTGGCTAGGCTTATAAATGCCCTAGGGCAGATAGCCTAGTATCTACCTATGAACCTATGAACCTAAAAAGACATTCAGCAATGCTGTTATTTCAGTGCTCAGGAATTAATTAATCTTACTTGGTTATCTCTTTCATAGGAAGCGTAGTGAACATTATTTGCATGATTGTCATTCTTCTAGATTTAGGTCTATCCAACCTGGTCTTTTCCTTTCTGCATGGAGGCCATTAGTATCTGGGTTACTTTTTAGTCTACCTTTATTCTGGTTCCCTTTGCAGAATATCAAATGAGAATTCTTCAATGGTACTTCAAAGGTTTGTGTAACCAACTGCATAGATTGCTCTGGGTTATCTAGTCTGAATTTCAAGATTCTGTAAATATTATTTTCACTGTTAAGTCCTAGTTCATATCCTTCCTGCATTTTTTTTCATTTCAGATCAAAGTTAAAGTCTCTCCTGTAGAATATGAGACTAATTTCTTGAGTCATACTGCTAATGCAATGACACTGCACTTGGAGCATCAGGCCACATTAGTGTTTTAGAATTTTGGTCAGTTTTTCAGAGTCATAAACAAAGGCCAACTCTCAAAAAGAATGTTAAGAATTGCTTCAGTTTGGTATACCAACAAACAGATAATTCAAAGCCCTACCCTATATGAAGAAATACAGTGGGTCTGTGATAATGGGCTTTTTACTTTGGCTGCATTGACTGTTCATCTTTTGGGGTCCACAGTATGTTGCCTGTTGTTAGCTATCTCCTGTCCTCATGACTGGCCAACACACGAGTCAGTAGCAAGTTAAATTTTCAAGGAATGAGAGACTGTCTAACTTGATCTCATAGCCTCTACCTATAGTTTGAAATGCAAATTTTGATCAAATACCAAACTCAGTTTCTTCACATATACCATACCAGTATTTTGAAACTGTTCCTTTCTAGGCATTAGCTGTAGTGGCAAACTTATTTTCCAGAAGACAACAAAGAATGGGTACTGGAGATTTTGACATGGTATTGACCCGAAGCTTTTCTTAATTCATTCCAACCCTCATCTTAATCTCCACTTCACCTTTGAGAGTTAGATTTTTCAAAGCTTTGCTCATCACAGTTTTTTCTTGTTGGTCTTGTCAGCTGTCATTTGGTCCTCCTTCAATTTTCCATGTCCCAGTAAATTCTGATTCACCCCAGAAACTTTCATAAGAATAACATTCTCAGATCTACTGTGTTTCACTCATGTCCTTCTAGTAGTGGCCAAGGCCTCTGGTCTCTTTAATGCTAAGGTCAAACTTTTACAGGCGGCTCAGAAACAGTCCACTAAAATGACCTGTGGGCTAAATAAAACAGGTCTCTTCTATTTTTGCTTTGTATCATATATCTGTTTTGCTTCCTATTTCTGCTCTAGATTATGGAATTATAGAGTATCTCGAGTTTTTTATTTTATTTATTCCACCATTAAGATTGATTTAGCAGCACTTTCTGGTAGTCACAAGGACCAGTACTACCACTCAGAACTGGGTAAGTCCTTTCTCCAGTGCACTCCCTCCTTTTCCTCTAGTTAGTTAGCCTGTTTGTTTATTTATGTAAGGAATCTGGGGCAAGCCATCCCTTTTCTGCTAAGACATGTTGCATTAAAGAATGTGAAGACAGGTTTAAATAGTTCTGGCATGTTTTACTATAATGTTGCATTTATTGTATACTACTTATTTGTATTTATTTATTTTGACATTCAGTAATCATGACCTTATTACTTAAACTGGATAATACATAGCATTATTAAATTATGCATATTTCTTTCGAATACAATATCAAATCTTCCTTTTAGAGCAATTTTATTTCATACTCATTAATGTTTTTGAAAATAAACAAGCTGGTGCCTCACTTGTATTTATATCTAACCTCACCGTAAGCCCACCTAGAAAAAGTTCTGCATTTGTCAACTGTCTGAATGCTTCTTTCTGTAGATTGCTGACGGACTTGATTATGGACAGTGACTCTGGGGTGTTGGCAGACAAATGCAGTGCTGCTTAAATTCCTATGGACCTAGAGAAAATTGTTAAATTTTTGCATGAGCAGGGAAGCTGTGAAATCTTGTATCAAGAATGAATTTCTTTTTGCTAATATTTTCTTCAGATATCAAATGACATTTTTTCAGTTAGATAAAGCATTCAATAAATCAGATTGTAGCCCCTTCTTGACAATAGCTCTACTAGCCAACTTGTTTGCCTGGAGACACTATAACCTGCATCTGCTATATAGGTCTTTCCATCTGTGGCTACCTTAATTATGTGCTTTATTTAGCAGGTGATAGAATATGCCTTTCTGCCAGCATCATAAGCACCTGCCCTAAGAAATAAAATACCATACCCTAAGTTTTTCAACACCCAAGCAAAACATTGCTGTTTTCACATCATCATACACCACCTTTTCTTCCTTTCAATCTTGTAGCATGTTTTTGTGTCAGAATGTATTTTCTGTCCTTGCTGACTGATTAGATTATCATGAAGTTTAAACCTAAAATGTTGCTTATGGATTTGATTTAGCAGAGTACTGGATTTTTGAAAAATACTTTTTAAGTCTCATAGTTTGTTATGACTCACTAGTAATGCAGTCAGTTAACAAATGGCAACACAGTAAACTGTAACTTTGCCCTGACTGCACAGATTAGTAGTACACAAGTTCCATACTTTAGAATATTAGGAGTTTAGAATCCAATCTCATCTTGGGGATCTCATCTTTATTCTAGAGAAACTGATTGTTCCTGCCTGTGAACCAGTTTCCAAAGCTAACTTATTGTCTGAGTTCATAGATAAACGTTACATGCCGATGCAGCCCTCATATTCAAAGAGGTTGTTGAATGACAGGCTACAGTGCTAATCAGAGATGTAGAAGGTGGGGGATAATGTCTGCATAGTGAACAAAGGATCACATAAGAAAACAGAGATGCAGTGGCAATGGATGGACAACATTAAGCTACCATTAGGGCAGGAGCATTACTACAGTAATGCAAATGGTGGTCATGACAGATATCAGAGCTAAGGCATGCTAGTGGGGGACAAGCCAATGCACAATCCCACATGCAATGCAATGATTTATAGCCACATCTAGCAGTCAGCTGCCTCAAGAATGACAGCATAGCTGAACATAGAAGACAACAGAAAGATCAATGGAGTGTGAGCATCACAGTAGCACAGCTACTCGGCATTTAAATGGGGCCGATATGGAAATGAAAAGGGAGGAGAGTCCCTTTCATCAGTTTTATAAAAGAAAGGGAGATGGAGACAGTACTGAGGGATAATTGTGGGTGGGATTGTGGGAGAAGGGCGAGTAGCAGGGGTAGACAGACAAAAATACAATTTAGAAATACAGACAGGGATAATATATACAGAAAAGTTAAGGAGTTCAGTGGATGGACACATTCATACAGTGCTTAGGCAAATGGTGATGAGGAGGTCTGGACAATAAACAAGGAATGGAGAATGACATATAAAAAGTATACCGGGCGGTGGGTAGCAAGGTTAAATGACATGTTAGCCAAGATGGCAACAAACCCCGGGATTCATAAAGCTTGCGCCAGGTTCAGGGGTAGCATCAGCGTTCTAACACCAAATATGGCCGCCAAGCGATTCAGGTACGAGCTGTTTCCACGTGCACTACCCACACTACTCCTGAGCCTTGTATGCTAATTACCCCATGTGGAGCAGTGTAGTATGCAAATGAAGGTATGTAGTGATTCAGGAAGTGGTGCAGGCGTAGTGCAAGCATGCAGAAATGTAAAACGCAGAAAACAGTTTACATTTTTGCAAACATAAAATCGGAGCCATGACAGCCGACTAAACAAATGTATTATTTTGTTAATATATGCCAATGGCTAAATATATAGCCATTGGCATAAAAAAATGTACAAAATATAACATTAACATTTAATATATATAGTCGCACTATCGTGACATGGAAGCGCAGGGCAGCGGTGCGCAAAGGCGATCGCAAGGAGCATATAAAAATATAGAATAAAACCGCAATGAAACACATATCACAGTTTCCCCATAATAGTCAATGGCAGGCATGCTACACCATACTATGGCACAAAGGTTGCTAAGGGGCAGTGACAGTGTTATGCGCAGTAGCTAGGAATTAGTAGGCAATGCCATGCAAATGAGAGGAGTAATAGTGAATCACAGATTCCCCGCTGGTGTAAGGATGCACCTCACAGCGTAGCGTTATAACACAGAGGTGTGCCTTTGAGATAAAGATGACATCAAGAGAGGGGTGTGTCACCATTGCTGTAAGCACATTGGAACATTGCTAAACCGGTTTGCCCCTAGCTAGGCAAAGCTGCAGGATAGGGGTGTGTCGAATTGGCCATAGCTATGCTTAGCTGAGAGTACACAAGGTAACTGAGTATGCATGTGAACGGAGATGAAAACATGTGTAAATCCGGTAAATGGGTATGCGCAGCGTGCACTGCAGCTGAAACAGGAAGGATATAGGAAAGAAATAAGGAAATGCTGCAGCAGTGAAATTGGAGTACAAATGACTAATTAACACCTAGGAGCCTACAGTGGGCCATTGACAACAGCTAACAAGGCTGCAAGCAGCTACCTGCAGAACAGGAAAGGGGAGGGGCTGTACTGCAAAGAAAACAGTAAAGTGTCAAAGCAGAACAAAGCCAATTTGCAGTATATCAGCTAGAAGGCACATTTTGCCATGACTGGGTAGGGAAAGTACAAAACAAGAAAGACGGCAGGTGGATACATGCCTGATAATGGGAGGGGATCCAAGTCTAAAAGTGAATTAAAGGGCAACAGATTAATCAGGGCAGGCAAGTAGATCTCCACAGTAAAGGCCCCACACTTGCAGTACTCAGTACAAAACCCATAATTAAGACATGCTGCAGCTGGAATACCTCATACACACCCACTGACATCAACAGCATCCATAGCACAATACTATAAAGTGTGAAAGCACCTCACACACATTTGTGTATTCCCATACACTCTGCGCCAGTGGTGTATACAGACAGGGAACTTTTATTATGTACATGTTAGGGGCTGCCATAGCTTTGATCCACCAGCATATGTTGGAGACTGAAGGTGTTGTGGAGGATAATGCACACGACCACCTCAGGCACCAGAGGCGGAGGAGAGTGTTCAGACCCAGGGTAACCTACCAGGGGCAACATGATCTGGAGATAGTAGAGCATTACAGGGTGGACAGGGACATCCTACAGCTACTTGTGGAGCTGTGCCGGCCACGCCTCAGAGCCAGAACAAACAGAGGGAACCATCCCAGTGGATACAAAGATATGTGTAAGCCTGAGAATACTAGCTACAGGTACCTTTCAAAAACCAATTGGGGATATCATGGGGATCTCATAGGCATCAGCATCCAGGGTACTACACCATTTCCTGGATGCCATGTTAGCACATGCCAATGAGCACATATACTTCCCCCAAATGCAGGAGGAGTTGGCCAGCAGTATGTGTCTCTTCCACCGTGTGACAGAATACCTGGAGGTACTGGGTGCAATAGACTGCACGCACATACACATCAAGTCACCACCAGGTGAGCAGGGTAGGCGCTACATAAACTGCAAGGGATACCCCTCCATCAACTGCCAGGTTGTGTTCAAGGCCCAGGGCATTATCATGGATGTGCGTGCTGGCAGCCCTGGAAGCTATCACGACTACCACATCTGGCATGCCTCACAGCTGTATCAGTTATTTGCCAGGGGGGACAACCCAAATGGCCACCTGGTGGGAGATGCTGACTATGCACTGGAACCATGGATTATGATTCCCATCAGAAATGCACACACACCCATGCAGGAACGCCATAATGAGGCACACACACGAACCAGAATCATCACAGAGCATGTGTTTGGGATGCTGAAATCATGGTTCTGTTGCTTGGATATATCTGGTGGAGCCTTGCAGTACTCTCCAGGCACATGTGCCCACATCTTCATAGTGTGTGCCATGCTACACAATATGGTCCTGCAGAAACAGCTGCAGCAGGGACTGAATTGTGAAGGCCCTCACAGCCCACCACCATTGCCAAGGGCCCCACAGGCACAGACGTACTCAGACCATGAACACACTGAGCCAGCCCTAGTAGGCAGATGGAGGCGTGCCCAGTATGCCCATGTCTTGGCAAAGAGGGAACATATAGCACACACACACACTGACAGTGTAGGCACCTAGGGACTGACACCTTTCTCCACCTGCACACACAGTAAAAATGGATGGCACACACACAAGACTACCTGTAAATTGTCATGTATAGGCAGTCTACTGTGTTCATCCAACATAGGCAGCCCTCAACTATTGCACACACAACTTCCATTGGCACAAGGCAAGTCAACACCTGAACAGTAAATTAAGCTATCAGCATATGCAGATACTGTATGTATAGATTCATAGATAGGCACTTGGCCAACTGCCAGAGGCCATTCATAAGCCCAGCCAAAGTGTGTTAGCTTTTGCCACCCCATTGATTCATTAACTGTCCCTCTGTGGTGCAGAGCCAATGGCAAGATCCCTGGGGTGCATCTACTGCTCCCCATCCACTCTTCAAGGTTTCTCTTGCAGAGTCTTAGTGATGGGTTCTATATAATGTAGTTAGGGATGTTGTTCCAAAGTATGGGGAGTGTTTGTGACAGAAAGCTGTCCCTCCAGCATCTTCTAGTTATTATTGTGACAAGGTTCAGCTCACAACAGTGTGTGTCTCACTGTGACATGGATTCCCATAGGTGGAGCATATGCATCAAGCCTGAGTTCGACATGGCTGTGTTGGCCAGCGAAGATCATCTCTGGGTAAATGAGATGCCACTGAGTAAAGCAGGAGTTTATTCAGTCTGGCTGCATAGGCCATATGTTTGAGGCCAGTATTCCCCTTGGCAAGGTACATTCATGGACCTCCCAGCTGTTGGAAGTGTCTTCTGAGGTACATCCCACATGGGTTATTATACCCTATGATGGGTGATGAGTAAAGGGGCACTATAACCCCAGTATGTCTAGATGGGAATCCTTTAGTAATCAGGTGGCCTACATAGAAGGATGTCCTAACTACTGTGGAGATATGATTGTCAAAGGGGAGATCACTATCTACCTTAGTCCCCAGATACCCCATTACCTCATCCGTAATAAAGTGACTGCTACTTATGTGTTAATATGTGGGTGCCAGTTCCACAATGGAATGACAATGCAGTTAGTGGCACTTGGCTGGAGGCCGTGACATTGACACCCTGAGATGTTCTCTGTGAGGCCCCTAGAGGGATGTCTGTGTTAGCTGGACTATCAATCATGGCTCCCAGTTCGCAGTCATTGCCAAACATGGTCTGCCGTAGCCCACCTGTGTTTGTCTGTACCTCTGAGACGTATATGCCAAACAGTAGGGCTCCCAGAACTGAGTCCTGTGGGACACCAGTCGTGACTGGTCAAGAGTTGGACCTGGAGACTGCTAGTCGTACCATGTGGGTTCTCTGTGTAAGCCTTTTGGCAACCCAACCTGTGATGTATGAGTGTATGTACAGGCTGGTCAATAATACCTGAGTGGGGCATGGTGTCAAAAGCCTTGGCGAGGTCCATGTAGTATGTGTGAACCAGCTCCCCATCATCTAATGTCTTGGTGACTGTATGTAAGACGTCAAATAGGTTCAGTAGGCATGAACAGCACTCAACCAAGCTGACCTGGGTTGGGTCACATGTTCGGAGGTTATCAATGTCTTTGTTAATGAGTGCCATGAGGATGCGAACCATACCATTGCAGACCAGGCTAGTCAGGCTTATGGGGTGGAAGTTACCATGGTCAGTTGTGATTCCACCTTGATGGAGTGGAATAACCATTGCCATGCGCCATTGTATGGGCATGTAGCCTGTGGAGAAGCTGAGGTAGGAAAGCTTAATTAGGTGGGGGGTTAGGTTGTCTTGTATAGTTTGCAAGATGAAGTCTGGGACAACATCTGCCTCATTTGATGCTGTGTTCTGCTGTTAGAGAGGGCCATTTCCATCTGTGTGTCTCTGATGTGTGGGATACTGTACCTTTCGGGTAGTGTTGTGGGCTCTTTAGGGGGTGAAGTATGCTCTGACTGTATCTGCAAGAATGTTGGTGATATCAGTAGGGTCAGCATATTTAGTGCTATATTTCACCGGCACAGTGCACATCTGTGTGTCACCATGCAGATTTTTGACATAGCCAAAGAAGGCTTTGTGGTTATCTTTTGAATCCTTGCTTATTCTCCTGCTATTAGCCATGGATGATGTCATGAGGGACCTACGTATCATACTAATAGTGGTCACGGATGTCTGCCCTTCGTGGGATTTGCTGTTTGTCTGGAACACTGTCCTACTTCTGTAGTATAGCCTGTTTATTGCAGAGGTCCACCAGACCAGTGTCCTTGTCTAGGAGGAATGAGTCTTGGTTTACCAGTGATGGCACAATCCATACATCCATGTAGGTGCATATAGACTGCATTTGTAAATCTGTCTGCATCTTGAGCAGTGTTTCCCCTTAGCGTGGGGGCTGTGAAACCCCCCACCCCTGTCACTAGTAATGTAAATTTAGCTGTAGGAAAGGTATACACTGTGGTATCCATGGTTGGGGGAGAGGCTTGGGTGTGGAAACAGTGAATAGTTCATGGTCAGATCTAACCAGTGACCGGTTAACCTCTGCTGTGGTACACCTGTTGCCCATGTTGGTGATGACCACTTCTAGTAGTTTCCACCCCATGTTAGGGAGGTTACCACCTGATACAGGGCATATGCGGTGATAAATTCCAGGAAGCGCTGGGCCTGGAAGTGAGTACCGGAGTAAGTTTCCCAGTTAATGGTATGGTAGTTGACATCAACCAATGCCAGGGTGTGCATTAGGACTGTCATGTCCTCCACTGTCTCCAGGTATGTGGAGTGGTGGTCCTGGGTCATGGAGGGTGATCCGTAGCAGGCCATAATTTACATTGCAGTTGTGGCTGATGTTAGCTACACATGGATGATCTCAGAGGTATCATGCTGCCCCACTAACCTGGAGGTGTAGGTATCCCTGATGAATATGGATACAGCCCCTCCATGTCTGTGTCATTCCATGTTCTGTGGCTGAAATGTGTGGTATGGGTTGTAGTCTGGTAGTGCTGGTGTGCTCTCAGGAGCCTTAAGACAGATCTCAGTTACTGCACAGATGTTGATTTTGTCCATCCTGAGGAGTGCTGTGAGTGCATGCATGTTGTGATCACAACCCCTGGTGTTGAGTAGCATAACCCTCATTGAATCTGCTATTGTGCTGTTTACAGAGCTGGTATTCACCTTTGAGACTCTCCTAAATAAGGCACCATGGGGGCGCCAATAGCCTTGGCCAGTATTCCAAAGCCCAAGGCTGGCACATAGGCAGATATGGTATCGTTGCATGCATGTTCCCCATCTGTGCTTGTTTTTCATCTCTCCTGTAAGTAACCTACTGGTAAGCAATAGAAAGCCTTAAACTTATACAAGTCTTCTAGCTTCCAAGATAGGCTTTTGGAGTGACTAAGTATTAGTGTTCTGCATGTTCTTGCTGTACTTAACTGTTTCCTGACTACATTGTGATTTCTCACTGTATATTGTGATTTGAAGGTCTGTTTATTCACATATTATGGCTGTGATGGCCTGCACTTTAAAAGTTCACAGATAGCCTACTACCTATCTGCCCAAGGGCAAGTAGAAGCATATCTACAGCGTGTTGGCTTTCCCCGCACCATTGATGAAGTAACTGAGCCTCTGTCAAGCATAGCCAATGAAGCAATTCCAGGCAGAGTTGCAAGAAGCTGTTGAAGACTGGGGTTGTGGAGGGTGATAGGGGCACTTAGTGATCTAAAGAGGGCATGTTAATGTGACAATTCAACACCATTCAATTCCCTCAACAGGTCTCGCAGCTATCAAACTGGACAGGCTCCCCCACCCCCCTGGCTGTATGGTTCTGGGACACAATCCCAGGGGTGTATATTCTGTTACCCATTCACACAACAAGGTTTCCCTTGAAGTGTGTCAGTGAGGGGCTATGCCTATTGTAGTTAGGAATGTAATGTATTGTCTCACAGTACATTGGTTATATGTTGTTATTTCAAGAGTACGTGAAGCTCAGTGAGTTTGGAAGCTCCCGCCCTTTGCTTAGCCTAGCTTACACATAGAAATCATTTAAATAGAAAATAGGTGGAAGCAATGTTAATGTCAACAGTGTAATGGTTACAGCATCTGCATAGTATCTGTGCATTCAAGGTTCCAATCCCGATAAAGGCAGGGATGTTTATCATGTTCAAAAGTATATCTTAACCACAGCTTGCATATATAGGTAGTAATCGTCTGTATAATAAACATTCAAAACACCCATATAAACCCATGTGTGTTGGAGAGTACAGTCAACAGAGAATGTAATGTTATGTCAGCACATAGTGAGATGTTACTTCACTGACATGTATATATCCTGAGTAGTTAGCGGATGCGGCCGTGTTTGCGCATGCAAGTTATACGTTACAAAGTTTAACTGTGTCTAACCACTGCTATAATGTCACACAAACACTTTTAAACATGCTTGCAACTGCTTAAATGAGCCTTATTCTGGACTAAAAAACATTTGTAAAGCAACGCAGGTGTTGAACCATGGACCATGCACACTATAGTCATGGGACTTACCACTAAACCATCCGAGGTGTATACATGCTTCATGGTCTTGAGACTACACTTTATACCATATGCATTTCACTGTAATGATCACAAATGGGACAGTCACTTTGTGTACATATGTACAGTGCATTGTAATGTAATGTAGTTTGTGAACCAACACATTCCAGTATATATATATATATATATATATATATATATATATATATATATATATATATATATATATTATACAGTTACATCAATATCCATATATATATAAACATCTATGAACACACTTTGTGACACAGAAGCACTCCAAAGGAATTGGAGTGTACACAAAACACATGCAGCTCTGGTATTATAACAATTAATATTAACCTAATTCACCATAGAAAGGGTGGTTGTTGTGTATGTGAAAACTGGGGTGGGTGAGGAATGATGGGTAAAGCAATCATGCATCTAGGAGGGCCTGGGTCGGATGTCCAATAAGTGAACTGGAGGGGTATACATGGAGTATGGGGACAATATGAAAAGGACACAAAACAAGAACCTTTCTCATTCATAATACACCCTGTCATGTCACATTGCAACACCTAATTTCACAAACATTTGAACATTAACATGTATCAGACATATGTACACCAACTGACTGACATATTTGTTTTCAGTAGTGTGGAATGTCTGTAGTACAATGTATATTCGAAACACCATAACATTTGTACATATCTCAGATGCCTTAGTGATAAAGTCAGTGACTGTGATGTTCATGGTCCCGGGTTCAAGAACTGCAAGGGCTGTTAGGTTATTTTGAAGGCCAGAATAAGGGCTGTTGGATGCAGGTGGATTAAAGCACTCTTAAGCAGTTGTAACCGGGTTTCCACGACGGTAAGCGGTGCTGAAACACGGTAAACGGAGAAGCGCTTCACAGGTTTAACCTTTGCTTAACGTCGCTCAGACCATGGGCAAAACTGCTTACAACCACGTAAATGTGCGTTATTCTCACTTTCCCTACCAGTGCCTACTCTGATAGGTAAAATAATAACACCTTCCAGGAGTAGAACCCGCAGCCATGTACTCCATCCTCAGAGTAACCTAACACTAAACTACCTGGGATGTACATATATATGTATATACACACACACACACACACACACACACACACACACACACACACATGTATATATATATATATATATATATATATATATATATATATATATATATATATATATATATATATATATATATATATATATATATATATATATATATATATATATATATATATACATAAATATATACATATACATACATGTCTGTAGACAGCATCCGAAGTGTTCATATCTGAGTATAATATGGACCATAGCAATCACATATTCGCCCCCACCAAACAATATGAACATAACATATGAAGAGTATATGCCAATACACTATTACAAATATGTTCTATGGACACAGTCACCAACACAACTGCAATGACTGTAAATATCCATGCCAGAAATACACAGACAGCTTTCATTTTGCAAAACTTTATTACATTCCGTTGTATTGCCAAAAGGATTCAAGGACTAACAGTACTTGCATGCTATAGAGGAAGCATTTAATAGTGCCTTAATGAATCAGCCTGCGATTACCATAGTATTAGTGCACTAAGGGATAGGTGTTCACATAGGGAAGAGCACCCACACACATATAGACGGTATATAAAAGTGGTTCCTACACACCTGCATGTGCTATATACACCCACCAACATCTACCCCACAACCAAAATAATTACATCAATACATACTGTCATATCATAACTTATTATTCAACTACTGTACAACATCTGCTGAAACCTTAACATACCTGGACACAGACACACTAACATGGCCCTATGTGAAATAGTTGCTGTTATACAGTTGAACAGCTGCTGATGTAACAGGGTTTGTATGAACTAATCCCGTTTCAGAGGGTTGAAAGGTTCATACACCAGGAAGTGTTACCGAGTACTGATTATCAGCACAGTATGATACACAGTAACACCAAACTAAATATGTCTGTTAAGCACACTGTAAACCCCCTAGCATTATATGCATAGCTATGCAGCCTTGAGCTGGTCAAACATTCTGGCCAGACTGAAACATATGCAGAAGTATTAGGTACAGACAAACTCTGCACAAGTAGCAATGTTCAGAATTATAACAGCAGTACTCACATTTAGACCAAATCCTCTCATCATTACACACAATATATTACTGTTCGTCTCCATACAGCTGTTGCAATAGGTTCCAGGCAACACTTCCATGCTGTCTTCCTCACAAGTAAGGCAAAGGGGCAACGCCCAAGTGGAGTACTCAATTATACTCCAATGTAGCCATGGTATTGGCAAAGGCAGTAGCAGCGCAGCTGATGTGCATGTAATTAGCTACTTAGGAACACTAATTGCTTATCGAGACAGCACATGTTACTGATCTGTAACTATAAAAGGTTGCCTTGTCACACATTCAAACCATCTGTATCTACCTGTAGGACAGTACAAAACACTGAAAGATGAACCAAAAACGAGTATTATACTAGTCAATAACACCTCCAATTAATAAGAAGGCATGTATAACATGTAGTATGTCTGTGTATGTAGTAACTGTTCTGTAAGAATTACATTGTAATCAATGCATATAGTGGAAATAGCTATCTTGTAGCGATGTATTGTTGAGCAGTAGTAATGCTTGTAGTATTCTATGTGTGTACTGCTGTAGGTCACACGGCAAACTCCGCATACACCACAAGGGATGATATAGGCTTGGACCCCACCAATATGCTTCGAGCCACTGTCAGTGTCAGGATTGGTCCAACAAGTATATGCTATAATAGGGGATAGTATATGTTGATATATTGTAACAGTCGACATATGTGTGGGTGTATAAGTAAGATGAACATGTTAAAGGTGGGCATATCGGGCAAATATGGGGTGCATTGTGGGATATTGTGCCAATAACTGTGTAATGTACAGTATTTTAGGCAGATCTGTATTCTGTTCTACATAGCAGGTCTGTTATGTTATTAAAACAGTAGTTATGTCTATTGGCAATTGCTATGCTCAATGACAGGATACATATAATTTGTATTCATCTGACAGTTTAGCAGCATGATAGCAAAGATAATTGGAAGAGCCAGGTAACTATCTATGCACATAACACATGTAATAGCCATCTCTCTAGTATTGTTTCCAAGCAATAACAGCTGTGCATGTGTACAAGTTATGCAAATGTGTAGTGACCCTTGTTAGAGGGCTGGACCTCTCTAGTATCGTTTGCAAGCAATAAGAGCTGTGCATGTGTACATGTTATGCAAATGTGTAGTGACCCTTGTTACAGGGCTAGTCCTCTCTAGTATCATTTGCAAGCAATAACAGCTGTGCATGTGTACATGTTATGCAAATGTGTAGTGATCCTTGTTACAGGGCTGGACCTCTCTAGTATCGTTTGCAAGCAATAAGAGCTATGCATGTGTACATGTTATGCAAATGTGTAGTGACCCTTGTTACAGGGCTGGACCTCTCTAGTATCATTTGCAAGCAATAACAGCTGTGTATGTGTACATGTTATGCAAATGTGTAGTGACCCTTGTTACAGGGCTGGCTCTCTCTAGTATCATTTGCAAGCAATAAGAGTTGTGCATGTGTACATGTTATGCAAATGTGTAGTGACCCTTGTTACAGGAGCTGGTCCTCTCTAGTATCGTTTGCAAGCAATAACAGCTGTGCATGTGTACATGTTATGCAAATATGTAGTGACCCTTGTTACAGGGCTGGACCTCTCTAGTATCGTTTGCAAGCAATAACAGCTGTGCATTAGGAACGCTAATTGGTTATCGGTACATGTTATGCAAATGTGTAGTGACCCTTGTTACAGGGCTGATCCTCTCTAGTATCATTTACAAGCAATAACAGCTGTGCATGTGTACATGTTATGTAAATGTGTAGTGACCCTTGTTACAGGGCTGGTCCTCTCTAGTATCGTTTGCAAGCAATAGCAACTGTGCATGTGTACATGTTATGCAAATGTGTAGCGACTCTTGTTACAGGGCTGGGCCAAATCGCTATGTGCACACCTACATAGAGTGGGTATTGAGAGTAGAGACACACTGGTTGAACTACCAGGTATGTGTAGCCCAACCTCTCATTGCCAACCTAACAGTTGCTTGCACATACTCTATGTAAGGTAGTACACAGCACTAGTAATGAAACAGGGTGCATATTATCTTTAACTCCAGTGTAACATCTGCAGTAGGAGTGTAAGATGTAGGAGACAGCTGCCCATGTGTAATAGCTGCTTCATAGGTGATAACTCACACTATCTGATTATATCCTGATCATGTTGATAGTGGCATCAGAGTCTATTGATACATGACTCTGTTTGGAAAGTGGGTGTCTCTGCCCAACAGAGCTCATGGTCCTGGTGGATATGTGAGTATATTCCCAGAGAAGGAAACAGACCTGTAGACACTTGCATCATCTGTAATCAACTAACAGAATGTGATGTGCTCCTCAGAGGAGGATTGCTGCTAAAGGTAGCTACAATGTTTCTGTAATAGCCAGTGTTGTCACATCCATAACACAAATATTTACATGTGAACATCACTGTCTAAAACATCTTTATAAGCAATACGTAAACTAAATACAGTAATTGGTACTTGTAATACTGAATGCTCATACAGACATGTCCACTAGTCAGCTACTTGTGTTTACTAATGTCAGCTTTGTATATGTGGCCATCCTGGGGGAATGTAATCTCTATGCCATGTACACTGCCAAACCCACCTAACACCATGCCCCACACATTTTTTGGGATGCAGCTACAGGAGTAAGCTGGAAGGCAGCCCAATCTACAGCCATGACTGGACTGGACAGTCATGAGGTGTAGGTTAACACATGCAGCTCATTAACACACTCAACACATACCCTTACCAGAACACAGTAAGGACACCCACACACACTACAAGAAATCACACACATTCGCAGATGCTTCTAAGTATCTGGCCAAACAAGTGACCCCCCAAGCTGGAAGAGACAGACACTGAAATACACAAACTGTATGACATAGCTTGCATAATTGTGCCGCACCTCAGAACACGTGGCTGGAAACATGCCCAACAGTACTCATTTGTGAAAGCAGATTCTAGCACTATGTTATACACCAACCTATACGAGGGCATGCATACTGTCAGCTGCCTGTCTGCCATGATTAGCCACATACCCATACACTCAGACCACCTTTTGAACTATACACATGGCTCTGGCATATTCTATGTTGTTGAGCAGGACCTGTGATGCAGTAGCCTGGACTGCATGGAAACACATGTAGGAACTGTCAGGTCTTGTAGCCCATGCAGGTATGTCCCAAGGCCTGGGTAGCATTCTGCCATTGGCCAGAATGATACTGCAGTACAGGGACAAAAGGATTGTATTCCACAATTGTCTAGTGTAGTGGTGCAAGTCAAAGGGTATCCAGTATCTGTCTGCCTGGGATAACATGGTTGACAGACCATGATGCTTTGCCAGATGGGGCCTGCACCTGTCACCCCTGGGAATCTGGATACTGCCTAGGGCTCATGCTTCCCCTATAGTGCCTTCATCATGCACAGTTCAAGTGAATGTCCACTGCTGTTACAAGGACAGCCAAGCAATAAACTGCGCGTCTCGCTACACAATGATACATGTCAGAAACACTATATGGACACACATATGTCAATCCCTAACATGGAGAACATATCTGTACAGTGGCTGAGACATGTTTCAACAATCTGGAGAGCACACCTGCATAACCATATTATAACATATACCTCACCTCTTGCCCATTATCCTTTATTAGAACACACGGGCCACAGGTGTGTCCACATTCCTGAAGGATATGTACACACCCACGCTAGTTGCACTTGCATAACTTCAGATGCATTATGCTGAGCAACTACCTTTGTGTCAAAGTGGAATTCAAATTGCACCTTGCAACAGATCACCCACCAGTACACCCCCATGCTAGTTGCTCTTGCATAACTTCAGATGCATTATGCTGAGCAACTACCTTTTTGCCAAAGAAGAATTCAAATTGCACCTTGAGACAGATCACCCACCAGGCCGCGGATTTCCCAACTGGCATAATGTGCTGTAATGGAGAAGATTAGGTCTGAGACAGAACCATAATAATGGCTACTCTCAGCTATTCCATTATGAACTGGAAGACTCCTCATGTACCAACACCTGTGCTCAATGCATGTTGGATTCCATCGACCCCACTGACCTGGATCACAGTAGTCACACAAACAGGGCTAACAGTATGCTACACTTAGTTAGTCTCCAATGCCAATGTTATGTTTCCTAAGAGCAGAGTGGTGACTGTCATGTCACCCATGCAGATGGACAATGCATGTGCAAATGCTGAATCCTACACAAATGAACCTTAAGCAGTCACATATGTGGAGTGATTGTGTCATTGAAAGAGAACCATAATTCAACCCAACACAAACAAGAAGACAGACTGGTGTTACCATGCTTTAAACTATACCACAGAAGGTAGTAACTGTTGCAAGAGTGAACACACATGAATGTAGGTGATCCCTGTTCAGCCTCAGTAAGATGCAGATACACCATATAAAACCACACAAAGCTACTGTGAAACTAATCGGTCACATATTATGAGGCCAACCACAGAGCATTCTATAGCTGTGTCATTAATAGTAATGGCAATGACAAGACCTGCCGTGCTGCACAGCACTATGGCATGGCAAGTACTGCACCTGCAGAAATAGCACCCGTTCATCCAGATAGAGTCTTGGCGAACCTAAACCCACTCCCATCCCCCCCAACAGGTACACTTAGTAATATATCCAGGTACACAACAGGGCCCCTGTAATAATGACTATACAGGTACAAGCTGCACTCTCAAGCCATACATACAGCTTTTATGGGACCTGTCAACATCCCAGGGTGTATCCTACACAAATGTAAGAACATTCAGCTATCCACATACACATCATGTTCAGTCATAGCTCCATGTTAGGCTGTGTACACACTGAATGGTGCACAGCAACAGTTATCACACCCTACAAAGGGGGGAACACCATTGATAATGGGAAATAGTGCACAACTACCCTGCTGTGTCTGGTCTGTAAGGCCATGAACCATGATCAATGTATTTGATGTACTCGGTACAGATGTAGATGACAGTAGGGTTGATTCACACTGCATATCATGACCTTGCCAGGTTGTAGGACACCATCACCCATACTGTGTTCCAGCTACACTCAGTAAACTAGGTGTATGTCACAGGAGTGGTAGGCAACTGGACTGCTGGCAGAACCAACACTACAGAAGGTGTCTGACTAATACACACACATCAAACCAGTGCTAGCCACAGTAATACAGGGTTCATTCCTGGTACTCCCCCTCTTTGTTATCTATACCACACAGACTAACACAGAAGGCATCAGCCTATTGATGTTTGCAAATGACTATGAACTAGGAGCAATAATCGACTCAATGTGTGCTATATTCAACATACAGAAGGGCCTTAGTGTGTCAGATGTGTGGTGTGTGACGTGGCCACAATCTGACAGCTAAGTATTGCATTGTCATCCCCTATGTTACAAACCCTGTACCCATGAACTACCACCTAGGCAGCGGTCAACATAATGGCAACTGTGTGTATGGGATGCAGCTGGACAGTACTCATTCCTTTGATAGTTACTTCACCACACCAGACAGATAGTCGTATGTGGCACCCATAATCATGACAGGATGCCATCCAGGAATATAGAGATAATTGCTCAGCCATACTCAACACCCATGTGACCCATAATGGATCACATATTTCCTTTAAGGGTTATTGTCCATGTGTAGATGGCCTACACTGCCCTTCTCAATCCCTAGCTGCACTATGTAGCATGCAGCCTACCCTGAATAAAGCCATGTCCAACCCAGAGGTGTTGGACATGCTACACTTAACACATCCTGATCCCAAATAACACATACTTTATGGACAGCCACCTTTCTAGTACAAGGATCACAACATTGG